>NC_135170.1:7225032-7525032 GCF_041146795.1 Maylandia zebra
TCACAGCTATATCCCAAACGACATGCATTCTTCGTTTAATTCCTGCTCATTTTCTGATGCTGCTGCTGAGTCGCACTTGTAGATAACAACACGGCCAAACTTTAAGCATTTTCCCCCTCCTCTTCTTCTTTTGGAGCTCGTTATCCCCGTCTCGCTCCTCCCGTGGAGCGCCGTGATGGTTTCAAGCCTCGTAGGACAGATCCGTTCTCACGGCTTCGTCCTCCTTCGCTTTCCGGTTTGGTGTTCGGGCAACATTTCGGTCTTATATTTTTAACAAAATTATTTTTACCAGCGTTCGTCATACATTTATCTCTTAGTCAGTGTGTTCTGTCCTTATAAAATGTCAGCCGTGAAATCCGTTCATGATGCACGCTCCGCTTGTGTTTGGGGCGGGTGGGTGTCTGTGGCGCACCGCCCGCCTGCAGCAGATCAGCAAAACTTCACTGACGACGCAAAACGAACCGAGAGCGCACAATCTGACAGAGAAAGACGCACATTCAAGATAAAACTACATAACAGGGTTATGTCTGAAAAACCAGTGCTCTGTAAATAACTGCTTAAAGAAGGATCATTTAAAAAATAAGCTGAAACATGTTTAGTCTCACTGGCAAGCCGTGCAAAGTGCGTTAGAGCAGGTCCACATGGATAGATGAAGAAAACTTAAAAAACTAACAGAAACAATAACTTTCACATTGTTTTATTCCGACTTCCACGTTTAATAAGTCAAATTCCTGACTGACATGCTGCCACAATAACTGCTGACACTCACTGAGTTAGACCAAGATACAACAACATGCCACAAATCATCCAACTGGCTGCAGCGTGCTGTCTGTAGATGGCCTTGCTAGATGATACTTTTGGCTGTACTGACCTACATAAACACGCTCCGACTTTGTCCCGTGGAAGTTGTGCGACCTCTGGCGTTAGCTGTAAGTTACTATAACTAAACCCCGTCTCGATCCACGCCTTGCTCCTCTCATACAACAAACAACATGGCGACGGAGAAAAGGCTCAGCGTGTGGCTTCATAATAAAAGTTCGTTAATTGGCGTGATTTCAGGATGGAGCAGCGAAGGATTGAACCACCAAGTAGTTCATCATTTTTGGACTACAGCTTAGATAAGAGTTCATTCTCCTCAAACACATGGCAGGTTGTGAATTGTATAACTTAGAATTTATATTACGATTTCATTAAGTGTCACAAAACTGCCATCATGATATTGATATCATCAGTATCAGTGATCATACATGGGTAGCATGTATCAGTCACTTTTTACTAGCATATTATTAAAAATGTAACATAGTGCACCAATAAATATTAACAAGAGCACTTTGAGAAGCAGGACAGTCTGGATTGCTAAGGTCAATTACCAGCTACAAGCCAGGGGGAAAACACACCAAGGTCAGAAAGATGTTCACATTATTATTTAAAACTTCTGTTAAAAAATAGCCACGTTTTTTGGTTTGTTTGTTGTTTATTTATAAAGGTTTTACACGAATGTGAACTTTGTTTCTCTCATGATAAATTATGTTAAACTAGTCAGCTAGTTATCACTGGGCTGACTTAAATACATGCATCTTTTATTAGGACTGTTCATTTCACAGGTTGTAGTTGTGGATGTGATGCATATAATTACTTGTGTAGCACAAACTGTTTGGCATTTTAATTATGTATGTTAAACTCAGTGATAGCACAGCCCAGCTCTTTGGAAGTCCCACTGTGGGGTTTTATTTGTTTTGGGGGGGTCACGTGCATACTTTAATGCATTTTAAGATGAACACAAGGATCTTGTGTTCTTCCTTCCAAATACTGATATGAATAAGAGCTGCTCCAGATAATGGTGTATAGTTGGAGTTGCTACAGCAGCAAAGGGCTGTTGCTGCTGTAGCATACACATTGCACATTGGTCAAAAATAAGACACATAACACACTGCCAGTACTTTAAATGATGATTTATATATGGGTTCTGTTTTCATGTAGCTTCAATATTATCATCAGTAGTATCATCATGAACCAAAGATTTACGCTGCCCGAACAAGAAACCGAGCTATGGTTCGCCAGCCTTCCTATAGAGGAGGAAAAAGGAGGGTGTGTTAGCTTTTCTGTAAGTCACACATTTATCCATTTTCCATCCACATCTTTCTGTAATACACAGATATGACTTTTTTTTTACTTCTGTTACAAATCAGCCTTCTCTACAGAGACATACAGTGACCTCATAGATGACGTGCTGAAAGATATGTGAGAATAGTGACCTACATTGACAGCAATGCAAGATTATGCCTATTTCTTTTACGTCTCACTCCATCTCACTTGACACTCCGTCGCACTCGAAGCTATCCCTACCACTTATTATGTCTGCGGAGAGCAGCTTTGTTTATCTCCTTCAGCAGAGTTTCCTTGTTGTTCTTCACATTTTCTTTCGCCGTCTCCAACACAAACTTGATTTTTTCCTGGCTGAAGGGACGCTGGAAGGTGGAGAACTCATCCATCTTTGCTTTGAACTCCTCTGCATCTATCAAAAAAGCAGTAAAGTGCCTCAATCACCTATTCTGTTTATCACAATAAGCTTCAGTTTGCAGCACTATGTAGGTTCCTCATCCTTTTAGACCTTTTGGACCTCTTTGGCAACAAGAAATAGCAAAAAAAGCTATATATTTTTTAGATATCTTTTTTTTATTTTTTTATTTGCCTGTCCCGTTTGGCTTTTTGGCATCAGAATTATTGTCTAAAGGCTAAGAAAGATGCCCAACGGATTTACTTTACCAAATAGACCATCCCAGCCTTGCTGTAATGGTCTATTTGATTCACCTTTTATTGTTTATTTTATTTTATTTTCACTTGCTAAATACGGGACAGATTTGACTGGGGAAAAAAAAGGGGAGAAAGAAAGAGGGAAAGAAAAACAGCGGAGAAGAGGGACGGGGATAAAGGACAAAAAACAAAAACCAACAAAATAAGCAGACAAAAAATACATATATCAATCACCTGGATCACCTGTTGAGAAAGAAAAAAGAGAAAACAAGCAGAAGAAAAAAGAAAAGAGCAACATAATAAACAACATCACGATGATCTATGTGAATATAACAGTAAATACTAAATATTAAACATTATTGTGCAGCACGTAAGATCGACAGCGCACAGTGTACTTTGAGGTAGCTGCCAAAAAGGGTGTAGTTTGTGTGTGTGAGCACCCGTGTGTACACCTGTGAGCATGAGCGTGCTTCTTTTTAAAAGGTTCCTTCATGTAATGATCTGCTAGAGGGTGTGGAGGAGCCTCAGCCCCGTCCTCCAGGGCATGAAGCAGGTATGGAGGAGATCAAAACTCAGGACATCCAGAGGCCCTCAGAACACAAGAGACCAAGGAAGACCAACAGAGGGGCAGCCACGCCACTGTCCCAGAAAGAGCTGAGGAAGCCCCAGATGAGGGCTCACTCAGCAGCCGCGGAGCAGAAGCCAGGGGGGTTGCAGTGACGCGCCCGTGAGCTCCGCCGGCAGCCAGCTGTGCCTGAGTGACCGAGCCCCAGGCTGAGAGGCCGAGGGCACCCCACCCTCAAAGTGGCCCGAGCGAGCCCCAGGCTCCAGGCCCCGACAAGCAGCCACCAGGAGTGAGCCGGTGTGTACCTGGACGCCCATCCCCGGACACAAAGAACCACCTGCCACTGGCAGGGGAAGTGGTGGGGGAGATAGGCCTCCATACCTTGGAGGGCCTGAGATGTCCCCAGAGAGGTGGCGTCTGATACCCAACCTGACATATAGACACAGACATACAGGCACACACAGATACAGACATCCATTCCCACCCTCATGCTCTCATATGCAATTACTCAACACTCACCCAACGTGGAGACAGACATAGAGAGACACTGTACACACAATCACACTCCCAAAGCGTACTCTAAGCCCCAGGTCTAGGTACCTTTGCCCCTGGAGGGGGAAACTGCACCCAGACCCAGGTAGTGTTACCCTTTTCCCTGCGGTGGAGAGAAGCAGACTGCCCGACTCGGCAGCAGCAGGGAGGCCCCACATTCCAGACCCCAGTTGGACAGCCAACTCCTCCTCCCAGCCCCCCCCCCCCCCCCCCCCCCCCCCCCGCTCCAGCAGGCCGCAGAGAACGGGGGTGTGTGAAGACTCCAAACCTCCCTCCACCCGCTCATTGTAGTGTTGATGCATGTGTGTTCTAAGGTCCATTTAAAACCCAGGAGGGCATGGAGCTACCTGCCAGAGAGCAGCAGGTAAGCGCATGGTCCCTCCTGCTGGCCCTCAATGTCTACATGTATTTAAAATTGAGAGGTGGGCAACGGCGCCAGGGGTGAGGTGTACACCCTGATGGTCTTTTGGATTCCATGTAGCGTGCCCACCCCCAAGATCCTATATGTATGTGTTATGAGAGTGTGAGTAATGTGAATGTCTAAGTTGTGGGATAAAATTGAGGCACAAGAAGCCAGAAGGGGACAGAGGGGGGTATGCCTCCCTTGCACCCTGGTGACACACCTTTACCCCAAGGCCCTGCATGTGTGGGTGATTGTGTTGGAGCGGGAAGAGGGAGGCAGCTGGAGTTAGGGAGGGAAGGAAGGGAGGGGCAAGTGACCCCTCCCTGGGGCCAGCTCCCCCACTGACCCCAGTAGGCACCCCCATACTCTGCAACCCGCCAGGGAAAGGGGGCCCAGGCCCATCCAGACCGGGGCCCAGTTCAGCAGCGCCGCCTGGCCCCACCTCGGAGAAAACTTCACCCACCCCGTCATCCACTCATCTTCCAGACGACACAAGACAATAGACGCCCAGGCTGAGATCTTCCTCCACCTCTCCTATATCTCCCCCTCCTGCAGAGAGAGTCCCTGAAGAGAGGAGACCTCCTGCAAGATGTAACAGCCTCCCCCATCAGTTGAAGAGCCCCCCAGATGGCTCAATGTACTGGCAGTCCCCTGCGCCAGGGCTGGGCCCCCATACACCCACCCGCCCACAACCCCAGCAACACACCAACCAGGACCCAAGCCCCCAAGGCCCAGCCAGGTCCCCAGCCCAGAGACGGAGCACCCCCAGAACCCCACGCCCATCCCGGACCCACCCAGGGGCAGCCAGGCTACCAGGTCAGTAACTCACATCCGTCAGCACAGACCCTCCCCTAGCCCCGCTGCACGCAGCCACGAGGAAACCATCACCTAAGAGCCAACAGAGCCCTTAATAGGCCATGACCGCAACCCCGGATTGAGCCCTCCAAGGAAGATGCTCCTGGGTATCCCCCCGACGCCCCAAGCCTGTCCCTACCCCCACACCAATCACAGCAGTGAAGGTGGGACCAAACTATGACCACCCACCCCTGGTTAGAATTAAGATTATTTTTATTTTTCCAGTTCATGAGGACTGTTTTCTTGGCTATGCATAGGGCAGTGAAAACCATATGGGCTATATTCTTTTCTGTAGTGACATTATCTAAGCTGCCCAACAAACACACTAAAGGGAAGTTGGAATGTTAGATTTCAGACACTTTGATAAGTCTTCACATATCGTGGATATAATTGTCCGGTGAATTGGTTTGGCAGTGTGAGCAGTTGTTGGTAGACGTAAAGCCCATCTTGAACATCCGATGACCTGTATAGTGCACTCTATGTAGTATTTTGTATTGAATTAATTGAAGACTGGGATTTCTAATTAGATGAAAGGTTTTTAAGCAAATCTGAGACCAGAAGTTTTGGTCTAAGTTAACTGATAAATCCGCTTCCCATTTTGCAATAGGAAGTGATATTGATTCATCTGTTTTAGAAAGCATTCTGTATATTTTGGATAGTAATTTGGGGGTTTTAAGAGTAAGAAATTGAACCACACTTGGTGGTGTTTGTAGTTCAACTTGACCCGGTTTAAATTTCTTTTTTACTATGGATTTAATTTGTTGATATTCTAAAAATCTTTTCTTGTTGATCCCATATTGTGTAACTAGTCTGAAGCATTCATGTCGTTGGATGTTTGAGCTGATAAATGGTAGGTCTGAGATCTCTAGATTATTGCAAAGTGCTTGTTCTACATCTAGCCATGGTTCATCTAAGAGGGTATGTTTTAGCCATCCTGAGATAAACTGAAGCCTGTTGGCTAAGAAGTAGTGCTGAAAGTTAGGCAGTTCTAATCCTCCTTTATCCTTGGTCTTTTGTAGTGTTTTTAAGCTTATACATGGGGGTTTATTTTTCCAAAGGAATTTGGACATGCATGAATCCAGAGATCTGAACCAATCTTGTGGCGGTTTAGTTGGGATCATTGAGAATAAATAATTTATTTTTGGTAAGACCGTCATTTTTATAGCGGCAACCCTTCCCATGAGTGATATGGGTAAACATTTCCATCTAGCCAGATCATCTTCTACCTTCTTTAAAAGTGGGATATGGTTTAATGTAGTTAGATCTGCAAGCTTGGGAGAAACATTAATACCTAAATATTTTATATTTCCCGATTGCAGTGGTGTAGAAGAAGAATTATGGAAGGAGCAATTAATCGGTAGGACTGTAGATTTTGACCAGTTAATTGAGTAATCTGATATTCTTGCAAAAGAGTTTATCAATTCAATCACCCCAGAGATATTGGTTTGTGAGTTTTGGAGAAAAAGTAACACATCATCCGCATAAAGGCTGATTTTATGTTCCACGTTCTTGCATTTTATGCCCTTAATTACTGAATTCTGTCTAATTGCTGCTGCTAGTGGTTCAATAAAAATTGCAAACAGTGAAGGGGAGAGTGGGCATCCCTGCCTGGTGCCCCTCAAGAGACAGAAGCTGGAGGATGTTTGGTCATTTGTTCTGACACAAGCTGTTGGGGAGTTATATAATATTTTTAACCAGTTAATGAAAGAGGATCCAAAACCAAATTTGTTGCAAAGTTGCAAATAGAAATTTACTCTATCAAACGCTTTTTCTGCATCTAAAGAAAATATTGTCGTTTCAAGGTTTTTACTGTATGAGTAGTCTATCAAATTAAGTAATCTACGTGTATTTGTTGATGAGTGCCTACCTTTTATGAAACCAGTTTGATATTTTTTATATATCTTTAAAAGATGTTTGAGCTGAGTAAACGTGCTGAGTAAAGGTGCTGAAAATGGGGTTTTTTTTGTGTATGTTCAATGTGTTAGACTTGTACATAGTTGACCATATATGATTAAATAATGTTGAATCCTGGATATGGATTTGTAAGCAAGAAATTTGAAATAAGGGGGTAGGAACAAGAAAAGTGTAAACTTCATCCTACTCCTTTTCGAGCGCACGCATTCTGTAGACAGATATATACATGAAAACTTGATGATTTTTAAGTTTTGGTTTTGTTTTTTGTTTTTTTCTGTTGTTATTTCAATTATGTTTGCATGTTCGAAATAAAATGATATCTATCTATCTAAATTATCAGTAAAATGAGATACAAACTGCTAACACAGTTGCTCACCTTGAACCAAAATAAAGGTTATAAAAGGTTTTTTTTTTCCTTGAATTTATGACCAGCACCATTTCTGCTGTTCCGGAATTCTCCCTTAGAGTGTGGTGTGTCTGTCTATGTTTTTACAAGTGTTTGAAAACTGTTTAGTCAGTTCAGTGTTTTTGTCTCTTTGTTGACAAGCTGCCATTTCAGTAATTCCTTTGTTCATGCTTAATACCTTTGGATACAACCTGACACCTTTTATTTTATGTCTGTAGCTCAGTTACAATGAAAGCACAGCTGCACATTTGGAAACAGACCTTTGCAGTTCCGTCTGTTGAAGAGCGGCATGTAGATGATTGTGGGCTCCTTCTCTTTCCCCTCCAGCACATAGCAGTCCTTCGGCCAGTCACTGTCCTCCAGGATCGTGTCATTTATCTCGGGGAAAGGCTTTTTCATCTCGGCCGCATAGTCTCGGGCAAGAGTCAGAGTCTGATAACAAAGCAGCAGTTGAACACAGTTTCAGACGCAGCACTAAGTACTATGTGGGCATCAAATAACACCCGAGGGATTGTGGCTGCTTTATTTTTTATCCCTCACCTTGAAACTTTCTAATAAGGCACACTTGAAACAGAATTTTGAAGTTTTAATTAGCACCTTAATGGTTAACAAATTCTTTAAAGATTGTCAATAAGCTATTTCTCAGAACGAAAACAGTTCATTAGGACTTATCAAGAATTCTAATTGTCTACAAGGTCTCCCTCAGGTATTCCCATTACCCCACAGTCTATAGACATGCACATCAGATTAATTGGTGATTCTTAATTAATCAGTTAGCTGTAATTAGTTGTCCAACTCTTTGGTGATTTTTGAAAAATATTTTTGCATCTCTTTTGCATTTGAGCATAGCTTCTTTCATCACTGCTTCCTCTGCCTTTCCATTCAGGCCACACTGTGGTGCAAATTGGTCTTAGATGAAAGTATGGCCCAGCCTTAGTTTAAGGCTGATACACTTTGAAGATGAAATATTTGGGAACTAAATCATTGGCAGTTGTTTCTTCACAGTAAACATATCAATTAACAATGCATTTATTAAAAGAGGATAATTTAGGAAATTTATGTCCAAGTTTTGGTTTGGATGCTTTGCGGTTGATAAATGGTGTTTAAACAGTTAAAAATTTAATAAAATAAAAAAATAAAAAAATAAACTGTTTTCCCGTAATAAATGAAAGCATCATATATAAACTGCATTTGTATTTACTCGGGTTATCTTTGCCTAATATTGACATTTATGTGATAATTTGAAATATTTATTAAGAAATCAGGAAAGGGGGCAAATATCTTTCCACGCGGCCTTGTTCCACATGGCTGTGCACAGTTATGGCTGTTCAGTAAAGGGCTGGTTGCAGTATATGCAGCACGACACAGTTTCAGGAGAATATAAATATTTGTATTAAACTATAAAAATGATCGATTAGTTACACACACACATCTTACAGTACCTCAAACATATTTCCAGCACTATACTCCGGGGCTATGATCAGGTCAATGTCTCTCTTGTCTCCTAGAAATGAAGGGTACGGTACGTTGATCACCAGTCCAGCATCTATGAGCTGGAGTCTTTCGTTAGAGTAGAGGCAAGCTGGAACAGAGGACTCTGCCCAGAACCAGAGACAGAGAGAGAATCAGCTTTTCTTTCACTAGGTTTCTTCATTGCACTTGCAACCATTATGGATGTCACTGTGACCATTAACACTACAAGCTAACACAAAGCCGAGGGCTACAATCAATTTAAAATGACTAGTTAACCCAACTTCATGCATGTATTTGAACTGAAAAAAACCAAACATGTAAACTGAATTCTCAGTGAATTCAAACCCAGGGGTTTCTTCCTGTGATGCGACAGTGCTAGCAATCCATTTTCTTCTGCTTATCCAATTCAGAGTTCCTGGACACCTTCAGCTCTGTCACCCCCACCTCCTGTCTTTTGTTAGTGCCACTGTCTCCAACCCATACATCACTGCGACTCTCACCACCTTGTAGACCTTCCTTTTCATTCTTGTTTCTATCTCTGTGTCACAAATCACCACTGACACTCGTCTCCTCCCACTCCACTCTGCTAGCACATTCTTTTCCAGCTTGTCCTTCGTTGTTTTGTCGATTGATTCGTATGGCTGACCCCAGGTATTTATTTCACTACCTGTAATCATTGACTGAGCTTTAGATGTGTTTAACTGAATTTGGCTTGTCCAAACAGGCATTTGGGTTATCCAAGCTCCAGTGTACAGCTCTAACTACTTTTGTGAGGTGGTCATTCAGAGGTGGTCTGGGCTGCATACAGCCTCATTCATTTATTAGTAGGTATTCCAGCGTATCCTTGGTCACATTAAAGGACCACCTACTCAGCTGACATGTATGTCACTGGAAAAAGTGCAAAGTGGAAAGTGCAGTAGCTTCTGGACCAAGACAACCCATCAGACTAATTACAAATAAATAAATAAATAAATAAAACCCCAAAGTGAGTAACGCTTTTTAAGGTTGGAGGGCTTGATGGGAATTCAGGGTAATAGGTTGGTCTTGGTAGCCTCTTGAGCTTTGTAGATGTAGATAGATGCAGGTTTACAAAAGTGGACAAGTCCCACTTTTGTAAACCTGAATCCTAATTCAAACATTAGGATTCATCTACTCCCAGAGTAGATGAATCCTAATGTCAGAATTTCTAATCTTAAGTGTCACGTATGTCCAATAGGAATAGTATCATTAGTAGTCCTTTTTCACTTTGCCATGATTTTGTGTGAGAAATGACTCATTCAGTGGGAATGGGTCATAATTGTTGCTTAAATTGTCTGACTCACCTTGGTATCGGTAAAGGAAGTTTCCAGTTGTTCCCCACTTCCATTCAGCAATCAGGGGAATTACTTGGTTTATTAGGAAAGAAACTGGGAGAAATACATTTACATGAATAGAGTACAATAAAAACTGTCTTTTCCTCTCCAACACTGACAAGACTGTGTGCTTATCACCTATACTGTACACTGACCGTCTGTTTTGAAAGCTCCATCATCCAAACTTTGGCTCCACGTCTCAACTGCTGCCAGCAGCTCCTGACTCCACTGGTTAAAAAGAGTTTTTCTTTCCTCCATACTCTCTGCCTCCACAGACTCAGTCTTGCTATGATTTACCTTGTCTGGGAAAGATAAGAGTCTAATAGGTACTGCGGCATTTTCAGATAGACATTTGCTGCATGATTACGCCATTACAAAGAAATGTCATAAATCTTTCACGTTCAGTTCTATTTTCCAACTTTTTTTTTGGCCTGTAAATATCAGTAGCTACACTCTATTAATTCAGTTCAATTCAAATTTTTTATATCGTGCTAAATCACAACAACAGTCACCTTAAGTCACTTTATATTGTAAGGTAAAGACCCTACAATATTAAAGAGAAAGCCCAACAATCAGCTGACCCCCAATGAACAAGCACTTGGTGACAGTGGGAAGGAAAAACTCCCATTTATCAGGAAGAAACCTCCGGCAGAACCAGGCTCAGGGAACGGCGGCCATCTGCTGTGACTGGTTGGGGTTCTGCTCACATCTACCCAAGTAATGTTCTTTAAGACATTCTTGGAAACATTTACCTTCTAGGATTTTCTGCAGCTTATCCAGGTACATCAGAGCAGTAGTGTCCTTAACAGTTATTCTGGTCAGAGCTATCACTTTATCAAGGATGATCCATACGCGCAGGTACTCCTTAGCAGCACTGTCCAAATGCCCAGACACTAAAACACACACACACACACACACACACACACACACACACACACACACACACACACACACACACACACACACACACACACACACACACACACGCTGAGCAGGTTAAGATAACACAGTCAACATACATGTAGCAGGTATGCTTTTCAAACTGTGATTACCATTCAGCCATTGAGGGACAAAGTCTCTGAGAGTCTCCTCATTAGCTATCGCACAGCCTAAAATACCTGTACAATGAGAAAATGATTTTAGATGTTTGTATTTTACACCAGACACTGAAAATCTTCTGTATTAATATTTAGGAATGAAACCTATTTCTTCCTACAGATGAGGAAACATCTACATTGACTCGTGCTTTACATTATATTCCTGGCAGTGGAAGTCGCGTACACCATTGTTCAGTGCAGGCTGCCTCTATGCAATCATACTTTCCAATTAGTTGGTTTCATAGTTCTTTTTTGGCTGGTTTCCTCTAATGTGTTTTAGATGTATAAAAGAATGACAGTCACTCTCACAATATTTTACTAGTATTTGTCTCCAGACCGATTAACTGGAAAGTGCTGTTGAGTTTTCATGCAATAATTTTCAGAAGGATCTAAAGTTATCAGAGTAGTGAGAAAACTAGTCTGGGTCATTGTGGTTGCACTGAAATTTGAACGCTATTTTGTTAGCAGCGGACTGTTGCTTGTCTTGCTTGTTTTGTTGGCTCTGACTGCTGCATTTGACACGGTGGATCACGATCTGCTGATCTCTCAACTAAAGCCTTGTTTGGTCATTTCTGGCTTGGCACTTTCGTGCCTCAGGGATCTATTCTTGGGCCACTACTGTTTTCATCATATCTCCTGCCATCAGGAACAATTTTTCCAAAAACACTTTAATTTCTGACGATTTGCCAGCTCTATCTAGCTTTGAATCACTCTGATAGCTCTTCAGTTGGACTCCTGCTTATTTGTCTTAGCAATGTCATAGATGGCTCTAAATTTGTTATTATGTGCCATTAATTAAATAAAATTGCAAATAAATAATTTATTTATTAAATGTTTTAAATGAAATGAATCAGCATTTAATAAATTATGTAATGATATATTTATTTAATTCATTTTGTCACTCCTGGCTGTCCATATCCTGGCTCCATGCACTGGCTTCCAATTGAATTTAGGATCTATTTTTAAATCCTGTTACTGGTTTTAAATCTTTAAATGGTCTGGCGCCTGTATATTTTTCTGATTTTCTGCAGCCATAAGATCAGACAAATGTACAGCAGCTCTTGTTCTCAGTTCCTAAATCATTTTCTGGGCTGTTCCTACTCTAAGTGCATGGGTAAATAGCATCAGAAAGATGTCTTCTCTTTGTTGGTTGGTTAATGGGCCACTAAATGAAACCACACCCCACTATCCTGAAGCTACAGTTTAGTTTTTCTGTATAAACCCTAATAAATAACAGCAAAGATGATAAATTAAAACAACTTACATTTTCACTAAAAGTCATGTGGCCTTGTACCTTCCTGTTTTCACATAACCTGCAGCCCTGTGAAACTGTGATGTAACATTTGCAAGCATAAGAAGAATATATAGACTGCACAAAATTACACTGTACTGACTTGGCAACAATAGAAAGCACTGAGCCACCATGTTGCCCTTTTGATACTGACAGTTTTGGTGGTTCTCTTGGTGATTTAAAGTGGAAAAGCTTCATCGGATCCGTACTTGAAAGTAAAATCAGCTACATATTCTAGGCATCATCAAACCAATCTCATATTCCCTGTTCAGCCTGTAAACACTCACCCTGTAACTTGACCATGTCCATCTCTTTCTTTTTCTCCAGCAGCGTTCCATTTTGGAATTTGCTGCCCAGGAGAGATGTTTCGATAAAGAGACCCAACTCTGTGAATCCGGCCTCGTGGGGGCTTATCTCAAACCATTTTCCTAAAAGATGCGAGAGTGCATTATAAACCACTTAATAAGGGGCTAATCTAACATGTCTTTATGTATGTATGTACCTTCTATAGGTCCTTGAGTAAAGCAGTGCTTTTCAATAGCACAGTAGATGGGATAAGGGTTTGTGGCATTCCTGTTGGCCTCATCTGAAAGACACCGTAGGTCCATCTGATGGAACACCAGAGATTTCACTGAAAGCCTTAGTCTGTATAGCAGAGAGAGAACTGAATTTCAAATGAGAATTATATGAACTATAGTTTGTCTTTGTGCTTGCACTGGTACCTGTTTCATAAATCCAGCTGAAGTTAAGACCCCCCAGATATCAGCAAGAGAGAAGTGCTCTTCTTTTGCTCTCTCACCCAACCAATCCACAGCTTGCTCAAGTTTAACACTCGGGGAATCAAACAGCCTGGACACTGCCGCATCCATGTTGGTGCTAAATTGTGAGTCATTGTACAAGGAGGCCATGGACCTAACAGATAAAGCAAATCAGAATCAGAATCAGAATCAGAATCAGAATACTTTATTGATCCCTGGGGGAAATTATTTTTTGTTACAGTGCTCCATTTTAAACCAACATTAAGACAAGACAGACAATACGCTAACTAAGAATAGTACAATATATACATATATATACATACATACATACATACATAAATAAGTCACTTATAAATAAATATTTGGAAAAGAAACATGTGTAGCTGTTGCAGTAAACAGTGTGTTAAGTGGATGCGTTGTACAGGGAGATGGCCACAGGCAGGAATGATTTCCTGTGTCGTTCAGTGGTGCTTTTCGGTAATCTCAGTCTCTCACTGAACGAGCTCCTGTGACTGACCAACATCTCATGGAGTGGGTGGGAGGTGTTATCCAACATTGTCTTTATCTTGGACAGCATCCGCCTCTCCGACACCACCTTGAGGGAGTCCAGCTCCATCCCCACAACATTGCTGGCCTTACGGATCAGTTTATTAAGTCTGTTGGCATCTGCGACCCTCAGCCTGCTCCCCCAGCATGCAACAGCATAGAGGATCACACTGGCCACCACAGACTCATAGAAAATCCTCAGCATTTTCTGGCAGATGTTGAAGGACCTCAGTCGCCTCAAAAAATAGAGACGACTCTGGCCCTTCCTGTAAAGTGCTGTGGTGTTTTTAGCCCAGTCCAGTTTATTGTCAATGTGTACTCCAAGGTATTTATAGTCCTCCACAATGTCAACACTGACCCCCTGGATTGAAACAGGGGTCAAGTGTTTCCTGGTCTTCCTGAAGTCCAAGTCAGGCAGGTGTATAAGACAGACGTCAATAGGAAAACAATTGTTGCAGATAAGGTGATTGCACCTTGTAGTGATCCCTTTGTTAATTTTTTTTCTTCTTGTCTTCTTTTTATGTTAGACTTGATAATGATGTGTCTACCTGTAAACCTGTAAATTTGTAAAAGGCTGTCCATGATTTAGTGTCTTGCTGTAATCAGTGATTTTACCAGAATAAAACACTATTATTCGTTCACTTTTTATATTTTCACGACTTCTTTAGCTGGTTTCTGTTGCATTTGCAGCCTGTTTCACAAGCACATGCTTGTGATTTGACAGTAAATAAATGATCCTGAATTGAACTGAGGATCTCTTTGCTCATTCTGAGCCAAAGAAATGAACCAATAAAACTAATCATACTAAAACTAGACCCTAACTGGTACAAAAAGGGGTGCTAGGTGCATGGAGGTGGTAATCACAAAATAATCTAAAAGAAATATAAATCTTATTACGTCAAGCCAAAAGCTAATTAACATAAACAGAAAAACATCCCATATATCAATTAACATGCATGTATATGCACTGTGTATATATATATATATATATACATATACACACTGTATATATTGTTTCTACTTGGCCACTGTAATGACTATTTTATAATATATTCTGGTAAAGAAAGAATTATATTTAATGTTTGTGTCATTGTTTATACCATGTAGACCCCGAAACTCCTCCTAGGTAGAGCAGTGTGTCCAGCAGACCTTCCTTTTCCATTTGATGGAGGGAACCCACCAGACCCACAGCTGCTCGCTGACCCCCACCTGATGCCAACAGAGCAATGTGGGGAACTGAGTCCTGGATGAAAATATGAAGGAGAGATATTATTTGATAGCTGCACTGCAGTTTTTGGATGCAACAATTAATAACCCTTTCACATCTTTATAGTAAATCTGAAGCTACAGCTATCTGTCTGTAACTCAGTTTGTCATAAAATGTCCAAACAGGAAAACAGCTAGCGGTTCTCTGCTTAAAGCCAAAAAAAATCCCCTAATAGCATCTCTAATTAATGCCAACAAAACGATGTGGGGAACTGAATCCTGTTTTCTTCCTGTATACTGTTTCTTGTGTTTCTCTCTGTGTTTTACTCCTCTGACTTTCTCTCTTTACATACATTTTTGCCTTGATTGAGTTTGTTTGTGTCTAATTATCTCCCTGGTGTGTATATAGTGTTGTTGTCTTTTCACCCTTGAATTACTGTGCCTTATGGTGTTTTTTCCTGCTGATTTCTTGTTTTTAGCGTTCCATTTATCTAGCTGTCACTCTGCCCCAGTATTTTGTCTGCATGTGGGCCCACTTTATGGACTACTGCAATGTGGCATGTAAATTATATTCCTGACTCATTGTGCATTGAGATAAAAGATCAAGGCTTCAGGGGTGTCTGCTAGAAAAGCTTTCAAGAAATTTAGTTTTTCCTTTATGTTTTTGTTTGTTTGGTTTTGTTGGGTTTTTTCAGTTCTCTGTTATAGCTTGATTAGCTTGAAGTATGAAAACTACTTGGTCATATTTACCAAAACATCAATTGTTTTTTTAAAGCCCATATATAAACTACACCCTAAAGAACCTCATTCCTCTGTTGTTGTTCTCCCTTTGAAGCCCATTTATAAAATACAACAAAAGGTACTGTACAAGACTGACAGGAGAAGTCCACAAATCCAACAGAGAAGGAAACTAACATAAATGCAAAGAAACAAATTGAAAAACAAATGCATGCTGAGAAAACAGCTTAAAAACACATCCTAAAAAAGTGAATGACAGAACTATAAATATACTGACGACTATTAACACAGATGAAGATAATTACACAAAAAGGAAGTAAACACCACAAAAAGACATGATAGAAAACCAGATATCAAATTCAAACAGCTGAGAACAGAAACAGGAGGACACAACTAGGCCTAAACATGATAATAGTGCCCGCCAGACAGAAGGACAAACAGACAGGGTGACACTAAGGGAGCTCAAACTATTACGGCTACTGCTTATAATAATTCATCAAGACATGAACAAAAACACAAGGTTAGAAAACCAAAAAAAACTGGATCCAAAGCTCCGCACCAAAACCCATAACAGTTTCTATACTTTGCAATGAAAACAAGAGGCTATTAACCAGTGATGTCCTGTCAGAGAAAGCAAAGCAAGCAGTACTTGCTCAATGAAATCTAAAAATGTATATCAGTTAAAACCAAAATAAATTAGTTTCTCTCTTTGTATCACTTTACAAAAAGTGTTCTGTCCAGAAGCTTTCTCTCATCGTTGGCTCGTGTTAACTTTTCACTTACGTCCAAGTTACGTTAGCTTGACTGTAAGGCAGGCTTGAATCTTCCTGTCTCCAATTCCCTCAGAATCTGTAGCATCTCTTAATTTCATGGGCATATCTGGGTCCCATTAACAATCGTTTTAGCTGTGCAGCTGAGAGGTCGGCAGCTTTGTTGGCTAGCCTGGCATATGGTTTCTCATTGCTGCTCCAATGCTTTCAAATTAGAATTTATGAGAAATCACCTGGTTGACCTAATATTTATATTGCTGTTTTGTTAATAAGCCACCTTCATTTCCCATCATCATCTCTGCTTTCCTTACTATAAAAGACATCACATGCTTTTAAGTACAACAGTATCACCCACTGTATTTTCCTTTATCATATACACTCAACAAAAATATAAACGCAACACCTTAGTTACTGCTCCCATTCCCCATGGGATGGACGTAGAGACCTAAAATTCATTCCAGATACACAATATAACCATCCCTCCCAAACAGTGGTCACAAATCAGTCCAAATGTGTGGTAGTGGGCACATCTGCTATATTGAGATAATCCATCCCACCTCACAGGTGTGCCACATCAGGATGCTGATCTGACATCATGAGTAGTGCACAGGTGTACCTTATACTGCCCACAATAAAAGGCCACCCTGGAATGTGCAGTTTTTTGCGCTATTGGGGGTCTGGGGACCCAGAACCGGTCAGTATCTGGTGTGACCATCATTTGCCTCATGCAGTGCAACACATCGTCGCATGGAGTCTGTCAATTGTGGCCTGTGGAATGTTGGTCCACTCCACTTCAATGGCTGTGCGAGGTTGTTGGATATTCGTGGGAACTGGTACACGCTGTCGTATACGCCGGTCAAGCACATCGCGAACATGCTCAATGGGTGACATGTCCGGTGAGTATGCTGGCAATGCAAGAACTGGGACATTCTCAGCTGCCATCTGCCCTGAACAATGTGAACCATGATTCATCCGTGAAGCGCACACCTCTCCAACGTGCCAGACGCCATCGAATGTGAGCATTTGCCCACACAAGTCTGTTACGGCGACGAGCTGGAGTCAGGTCAAGACCCCGATGAGGACGACGGGCATGCAGTTGAGCGTCCCTGAGACAGTTTGTGCAGAAATTGTTTGGTTGTGCAAACCAATTGTTCCAGCAGCTGTCTGGGTGGCTGGTCTCAGACGATCTTGGAGGTGAACCTGCTGGATGTGGAGGTCCTGGACTGGTGTGGTTACACGAGGTCTGCGGTTGTGAGGCCGGTTGGATGTGCTGCCATATTCTCTGAAACGCCTGTGGAGACGGCTTATGGTTGAGAAATGAACATTCAATGCACGGGCGACAGATCTGGTTGACATTCCTGCTGTCAGCATGCCAATTGCACGCGTCCTCATTGCTTGTGGCATCTGTGGCATTTTGCTGTGAGACAAAACTGCACATTCCAAGGTGGCCTTTTGTTGTGGGCAGTCTGAGGTACACCTGTGCACTACTCATGATGTCAGATCAGCATCCTGATGTGGCACACCTGTGAGGTGGGATGGATTATCTCAATATAGCAGATGTGCCCACTACCACACATTTGGACTGATTTGTGACCACTGTTTGGGAGGGATGGTTATATTGTGTATCTGGAATGAATTTTAGGTCTCTACGTCCATCCCATGGGGAATGGGAGCAGTAACAAAGGTGTTGCGTTTATATTTTTGTTGAGTGTACTTTAAGTACTACACACATTTGGTGAAAAAAAATGTATGAGGTAAGTCGAGCTGGAGATTAAAGTCAAAGGGAAAAAAGAAAGGGGAGGGGGGAAACAGAAGGATGAGGAGACAGTTTCTATCTTACAGCTGTACAGTTGATTTCCAGAGTGTTGAGTGAATGCAGAACTATTTGTTTCCTCTTGTGAACATACTCCTTTTCACCAGCACACAGAGAGTGGGACTGACGGATAGGTCTCTGCAAAAACAATCAAGACAGAGAAGCACTGACTTCAACCCAGAGGTAAGCTGACTCAGACACTGAAATGTGCTACACATATTGTATATTGTACATTCATATGCTGCAGCAGAGTAATATCATATGAAACCTTATAAAGAAGGCATATTCACTTTTTCCTCACATTTCCCAGGGAATATGTTTATGATAGTATATATGAATGCTAATATCTTTCAGTTCATCCACACTGTATAAACGGAAATAAGAATAATCTAATAAAAGGCAATATAGAAATTTGCCAGGATAGAAATGATATACATCTGTAAATGCATAATTTCTATAATAATAACTAGTTGACTTAATATTCTTCAGGCTAGCTCCTTATTTTAAGTCTTCTTATATATAAATATATCACAGATTATTTGTATGTTTTGTATTATCTGCATATGTCTGTAAAGTAACTACAGTTATGAATTGTATTTTTAAAAAAATACAAAATAGATCTAAATGGCACTTTAACTTAATAATTTAGATGTTCAACTACGACATAGACCATGCAACATATAGTCAATTCAAATCTATTCTCATTGATGCCTCACCTCAGACAGAGCTACATTGCCCTCCATGTTGTCCGCTGCCTGTGAAAGAATGACAGAATTCACAAAGCAAAGACAAACCACTGCATTCATGAAACCTGTTAGTCCTGTTTGCATGTTGCGAAGCCAACCTTCTTTTCAAATTAAAAAGTTCAATTCACCCCGCAGGGAAACTTCTTGTTTCTGTCAGCTTCCCTCTAGCTAAATTTGTCTGTGCAGAACAAGAAGTCAAATGAGCCCAAACACGCAGAGGAATGTTAATTCCTACCATGTGTGGGACTTTTACACAAGTATTGCCTAATATGGAAATACTATGGTAAAATCAAATGTCAACTTTTTCTTCTTCACTCACATTTTTCACTCACAATGTGTTTATACACCGCCCTGAAATCAATCATTATTTTTTTATTAAACTCAGTCTGTCTTCCACAGTGTGTCTACTATCCTGTCTTCCTCCCATCACCAGTCTCAGCAAATGGCTATGCCTGAGCCTCCTAGAGGTTTCTGCCTGTTAAAATGGAGTTTTTCCTTCCCGCTGTGCTTGGTCAAAAGCAGTTGTTTGATTGTTGTGTTTTGGTGCTATGTAAATAAATCGAACTGAACTCCCACATCTCCATATATACCAGTATTTTGGTAGGGAAAATAAAAATGTGCAGGCAGTTTCACCAACATCTAGCCTTCTTTTTAATGGCTTGTAACATAGTGGAAAGCTTTATTTTTTCTGCTTCTTTTGGAGAACATAGCAGATAACCAACGATAACCTTTGTCATGTCCTACAGATATTTTACCCAAATCATTGTTTCGAAAAAGTTTTAATTCTGTTCGATCGTATCTAATAACTTTGATACATTTTTCAAGAATGTCCCTGTTGAACCATTGTTTTAAAAGTCTCATCTACACACTACCTGCAAACTTCTAAACGGCCCCTGTGGGGCTCCTTAGGGGCCTCTGCTTTGCTTGCTATATATTTGCCAAGTTTTCATAAGATTTCCTAAATTTTTTATGCTGATGATATTCAGCTGTGTTACTGTTTTAAAGCACATGTCCTTTCTACTGTATTACCGTGTTTGGAGGTACTAAAGATTACCCTGCTGTAAATTCTTTGCAGTTAAATGAAGAAAAGCTGAGATTCTGCTTATTGCTCCTGACGGTTTGAAGATTAAAGCATGTGTTGGATCCTTAGGTTCTTTTGTCTTTTTTCTGTTAGTAAGCTTTGTGTTGTACTGGATGGTTGTGTCTCTCTGGGTGCGTTCAGTAAGCAGCTGACTCATTCTCCTTTTCTCCATCTGAACAATGTTGCTCAACTGAGAGATGTTGTGTCTTAAGCTGTAAAGGAAATGGTTATCCATGATTTCATTTCCTCTCATTTAGATTATTGTGTTTGTAATTCTCTTTTTTCTGTATTAGGAAAACATCTTAAAATCTCCTTCAAATTGTTCAAAATGCTGCAGCAACAGTTTTAACCAGGACTAATAGGAGCTCACACATTACTCCCATTTTATTTGCTCTCAGTTAAGTTTAGAATACATTTTAAAATTTGCATCTTCACTTTCAGAGCCTTGCACTAACATATATTGCAGACATATTCCTCCTCTCACTGTGTCAGGTCTTCAGGTCGTGCTTCATACTCACCTAAAGACTCATGGAGACCATGGTTTCCAGGCCGTAGCACCTACTCTGTATAATGCTGTCCTTTTAACTATTCACTCTGCTATGTTATGTTTAGATCATAAAACATAAAGATGTTATTTTTTACCCAGGCTTTTAGATAATCATATACTTTCTTTTATATTTTATTTAGCTTGAATTACAGTTTCTATATATATTTTTTCTTTCTCAGTTTGAAGCAGTGAACCTTTGTCTGACAAAAGTGCTATACAAATCTTTGAATAACAACTTGAGGCAGAACCCGGCCTATAAATGACTGAATAAATTCAAATGTAAAATAGTTAAAGAACTTTTTTCTCCAAAACCTTTACCCAACAAAATAAAGGCTTTATTTAAATTACAACACAAGAAAAAAAAGTTATGTTTTGCTTTGCAGATAAACGCACTGTTAGAGTGATATGAAGGACAGTTAGATGTGAACATACACAACTTGTTCTGCCTCCATATCATTTTCTGATATGTCTGTTTGACGTCAGCATTGTTCTAATTTACCATGAAGTTGCCTGATAGCAGGACATAAAAAGGACTTCTGAGCTAGACGAGAATCTTTAGTCTGCTCCGTCCACATCCAGCCATGTTGTGTGGATATACCAGCCGGGCGACTGGTCTGCTCTGTGCTTGTATTGTGATGATGGGATCTATGGGACTACCTGTGGACAACAGGAGGAACCTGTGGACAGTCCCTCAGCAGAAGAATCCAGCTCTTTCAGAGTTCAAGGTGAAGAAAATCATTCAGTCCACAGAAGCTAAATGTCTTCTGAAGCAGGTCTTATGAGTCCTGATGTTTCATATTTAATCATGTACAGAGTGGTTTGAGTGCTCTTGTTGTGTTTGCATTATGAATCCAAGAATGAGATAGAAAGATATGATGTTTGGCTTTTAATGGATGTGTAACTCATGATGTTCGTTATGAAACAGTCAAGATCCAGAAACAGTCAAACATTAAAGAGAAATTCAATGTTTTTACACATGTCTATCTAGTTTTTTGTCATGTTTTTTTAAATGGCAAATCTTTTAAAGTGTATATTTAAAATGACACTTTACATAGTTAATATTTATGTTGTAGATCCAAACCTTAAAGTTTTCTTATGTGCGTCCTGTAATACTTCCTTGTGTGTTGCAGAAGTATGTACATCAGTCACAGTCCTTATCTGCTGGAGAGCAGGAGTTTGTCCTGAGGAGGAAACAAGTAGTTCAGAAATCACTCAATAAACTGGGACTCACATGTACACTGGTGAGAAAACTCTCAAATACATAAGTCATAAGTCTTTTTTTCTTCCTTCCCTTTTTCTTTGTCAGTAGCTTATTTTTCAGTGCCAGCCAGCTTTTCAGCTTTTTTATATATACAGCATATATATAAACTAGAGTACAATGACATAAATTTCCGATCACTTTAAGATCTCTTGACTTGTCTGCTTGGCCATTTCCAGGAATTATTAAATAGGATAACATGCGCATTAGAAATCAGAGAAATCTGGACCAAACAGAGCACTTCATTCTCATTGGACTGTCTCATCTGTCCACTGGGTAACTTTATTTTTCCATCACCCACCTGTTTTTCTCTCTCTTTTCACCAGGATATGGTTCCTCACATTGCACTGTTGGGGTCAGGTGGAGGTCAGAGAGCAGCTGTGGGTCTGATGGGATCCCTCTTTCAGATGGAAAAAGATGGTTTGCTGGACACTGTGCTCTACCTGGGAGGAGTTTCTGGGTCTGCCTGGTAAACAAGTACAGACAGAGTCACGCTATACATAACTGGTTAGCTAGACTTTACTAGCTAGAAGGCTGAATAGTTCATTATAATGTGCGTGGGCTGAGTATTTTGTGGTCTGACTGTTTCCCTCAGGTCCATGGCCACCTTATACAGTGACCACCAGTGGAGCACCAACATGGACAATGCTGTGTCCAGGCTGTCGAAGCCTGGGATTGGGCTTACGGATGTTCTGATCTTTTTGGCCAAGAGGGCAAAAGATGGTCACTTCTCTCTCACTGACATCTGGGGGGTCTTAACCTCTGGTTTCATCATGAAACAGGTAAGGCCAAAAGAACTCAACTGGACTCATTTTATTCTGGAAATCCAGAAACACGGTAATGTGTTTAGGTTAACACTGCAGGATGCCTGTGAACTGAATAAATGAATGAATGCAAACATTATGCTAATAATGACAGAAAGGCTTGTGTCTCCATACAGCATACTAAAAGTCTGCGCTAAACCACCAGGTGTCAGTGTACTCGCTCTATCACAACATGATAAGAATACACTTTATTATGATGCTTTAAAAAAGACATAAATATTGTTATAACTTGCCCTTAGGTTACATCATAGATTTAACACAGAAGTCTAAATTAAGCTTCAGGAGAAGCAGAGACTTTACACTGTATAGGGTAATGCTGCGAGCTACACAAATGCAAATCAGGGAAGTAAGATTACAGCAGAATTCCAGAAGACACACCTGATGACCTAAAATGCACCGACTTCCTTCTAAAATCCTCTCTGGTATAATTTGATTACCATAATTAAATTCTACAGATGAACAGATGAAGAGCAAAACGTCAGTATGAGCCTAAACCAGAATCAACCTTTTCTAACATTAAAAAAATCATCATGGGAAAAAAGAATGAGTAGGAGTGACGGGTGAGATGGAATCCAGTTCAGCAGGTAGTTCCGCTGCTGGTCCAGGGTGATTTTCCAGCTAAAAAGCCCATCTTCACTTTGTGACCATGTTATCACATGCTCCATGTGACATACATACTACTGCATCCTTTCCACTGTGTCATTCCTGATTCTTCTGTCTGTTCAATGCATTCTGGGGGCAATCACTGATGCGTATGAAGTGACGCAATGCTCTGCAATGCAGCTGGTGTGGATTGCTCTCAGGTCATTGTTAGGTTATTAGGCAGTTACAGCAAGAAAAATGCAATATCACGTAAGAATTCAATAAGGTTTTATCAGACTGCAAATAAGAGAGGTCTTGTTAGTTTTCATAATTTATGTTCCTAAAGCACATGATCCATCCCGGTCTTAATTTTATATTTATTTCATTTATCTCAGTTTAGTGTTGACGGTTTATTTATTTATTTATTTATCTGGTTCGTTGTTTTTGTCAGTTGGATGTCCGAAGTCTTTCTGAGGATGGCACAAGCATCACCAATCCTTATCCCATTTATAGCACAGTGAACAAAAACTGCTTGCAACATGATTCTGAAAAAGGTACTAAAAACAAACAATTACGCAAACATACGTCTCCAAATGTTATTCATGTGTATATTGCTCTTCTTTGAGTCACTGACTCAGTCTTTTTGCTTCTGTTTTTCTGTGTTTGTCTCAGGCAAATGGTTTGAGATGACTCCTCATCAGGCTGGCTTCATAGATCTGGGTCTCTTCATTAACACTCCAAACCTGGGCAGCAGAATTCATGGAGCTGGTTCTGACGTCAAAGGGCCAGAACTAGACATGGTCACGCTGCAAGGTGCGTCCATCTCTTTGTCTGCTAGAAACACCAACTCCGCCAAACAAAGGAATGTAATAATAATAATAACTTTTATCTTGTGTCATGAGCATTGTTGCAAAGGTCACCAGCTGTCACTTTAAACCTCAGACAAAATACACTTGGCCAACAAACACTAAATTCATGTATTTTGTTATTTACAGTTCAAATAGAGATCAAATAATAATTAAATGAACATTTGTTATTGCTGTTAAGAGGTCATGCAAGATGCTTTTAGATCTACTTGTCAGATCTACTGACAAGTAGATGCTTGTCAGTGTGATGCAGGTACCTGTGTGTGGCTCTCTGTGGAGCCTCAGGAATATCTGTACCTGTATACAACTGCACTGCTCATGTGATGATACTGGATCGTGCAAAATCCTGTCCTCAGACTGCTGTACAGTGCCAAGAACCTCCGACATGTCTTCCACTATTCCCTTGCCCTAATATTATTTTTATTTACAGTTTTCCTCATAGGTATATTGTTCTATTTTTATTATTAATATTAATGTTTTCACAGTGTGTCTCCTTTGTGTGTCTGGTCTGTTCTGCAGGCTTAGTGGGGAGTGCTTTAGCAGACGATGAGAGTGTGGTGACCTATATTCTTGACTGGTTAAAAGGTAGAAATCTGAATGTGTCTTGTTATGAGAAAGCATTTGCTAAATGCATTTAATATGCGACAGTAGAACTAAACAACTGTTTGTGTGTGCTCAGTTCTAGTGGGGAAGGAAGCTACTGATGAAAACAACCCGTTGGAGTTTCTCTGGACTAAAGGTACAGTCATTACATGTTACTATAACTGGATCATCCATCCATTTTCTTTCCTTTATCCAATTCAGAGTTGTGTGGCAGGTCACGGAGACAGACAACTATTCACGTTCACATTCACACCTCGAGTTTCTTTAGAATCGCCGGTGCACCCCATGCGTGTCTTTGGACTGTAGGAGGAAGCCGTCGTACCCAGAGAGTGTCCACACAGACATAGTAAGACCATAGAAAGTGTGGATTCGAACCCAGGACCTTCTGGTCACCCTAGCTTTTTTATTCCATTTGAAATTATTTTAATCCGAGTTTATGTTTTAGAGGTTATATCCTGAGTGTGCACTTCATATGAATATCATGAGCAACCTGTAAACAGTGTTTTATCACAAGTATATTAAGTTTGGCCGGTGCCATAAAATCAGTCCAGATCAAATTAAATTTAAATTGAATTAATTTAATTTAAAGAGTCAACAACAAACCCAAAACATCTATATTGCTGGTGTTTGCCCAAATAATATGTGCCACAAGACAACTTCAGCTATGACAAAAAGCGATGGATAAACACCTGAAAGCTGTTTTATTGTACCAGTACCACCATTGCAGTTTTTGGACTCGTTACAAGTGATAACAACAGACTCCTGATCTACAGACGTCCAGAAAACACTTTACTGTTTGCTTCAGTTAATACTGACTGTTAATGTGAAAACGATTCATCTAAAAGTGAACATATGATCTTATTTTTTAGAGGGCATCAAAATAAACTACACTGCATCATCTGAGATGAAGCTCTTAGAACTGCATAATGTGATCTTTAAGGACTGGTGTCAGAAAACTTTGGCCTCCTTACAGTCGTGGAGTCAGAATATGGATGAAGGACCAGCCAGATATTACGGTCAGTAATATAAAGTTTGTTATTGTTGATCAACACAGTTTTAGCAGAAAGAAAGCTGAGAGTGAGACGGTATGGGCACAATGTCTGCTGTGACTATTACTTTAATTCAATTCAGTTTTATGTATATAGCATTTCCATCTGTTTTTGGTCTTTACCAAATCCAGAGTTAAAGATACAATATACTTCTTACTTTCTTTAAAAAACAGTCAGAAGCTGGCACATTAATGATTGTAAAATGTGCCTGTGCAACAAAAAATGAATGAGAGCTTATGTAAGGAACTAAAACAGAACATTTATGAGTCACATATCCAAACGAGTCAAAATCCAATACAAAACTGAGCCCCTGCTGTGACATGCATTGACTCTGACAGCTCCATGCAGTTCACTGAAAGCGTCTTGGCAGTACATTGTCTGCCTGCAATGGTCAGAAAGTGTGGTATGGTGTATAAATGGTCAGCATTTTAGGTATATGATGTAATCAATACCAGTGGGACATTGCATGTCCTGAATCAGTCACACTGCTATCAAATTCACACCGATTTTCATCAGGCATTGATATTACAATGGTTTGTATGCTGTTGTTGTGTCGTAAATTGACATATTTACTGTAATAATCATTTTCTATCATGTGTGGTCAGAGGCTAAACAAGTCTCAAATATCTTTAAAATGTGTGATGGCAGAGGGGCATGCTGGGTATTTCCTGACCTCACTGCCTGTCACAAAATGTAACTATTTATTTTTCAGCATATATAGCAGCAGAATTATAAATTATGTTTAGGATGGCAAAGCAAAAAAAAAAAAAGAGAAGAGTACGAGGCTCAAAAGATGGAGTGCTGATGAGTGAGTAGTTTGTGTTTTGGTAAAAGATTCAAACACTGTCACCACTATGAAACTACGTAGTTATATTCTAAGGAGCTTTGAAAGAAACGTCTGGACTTCTTTAAGCTTTCTTGAAGACATTTCACCTCTCATCCGAGAACTTCTTCAGTTCTAAGAGCAACTGGTGAAGAGTCCCAGATTTAAACCCTGTGGGAGTGTCCCCAAGAGGGTCATGGACCCCTTATTGATCCGCTACCTAATCACACGAGCCAAAGTGTGAAAACGGGTGTAGGTCACAATCAGCCAAGGTTTCAGGTGGGCCCATTGTGAAACCTTGACCAACCCTATCATGTGATTTCCTGAGGGCAGAAGGCCCAGGATGTGAGTAAGGCATCTGGGAAGGATCTCAAAACTGGATTATCGATGGCAGACAGTTAGTGTCATAAACCACCATCTCTGTTCAAAGATGGTCGTTCACACTGGACATCGATTGCCTCTTTCAGCCCTCTTTCAAACCGTCTGTCTTCTCTGTCCAAAATGTGAACATTGGCATCCTCGAACCTTTGACCTTTAGATGCAGATGGACAGCCGAGTCTTGTCCCATCAAAGAGGCTCTTCTATGTTGTGCTTCACTTCTCTGATGAGAGGTGAAACATCTTTAAGGAAACTTAGTCCAGACGCTTTGCTTTCCAAGCTCCTTAGACTTATGACCCAGATGACCGAGAACCTTCACAGATATATGTACTTATATCATAATACACGTATGATAAATAGAAACTGGTCTGCAGGTTTTTGAATGAGGAATTCTGCAAATGAGTGTGCTTGCTTGGTATGGTGAAACCATCCAGTCGGTCTGTGAGGACCTGTGGTTAATGGGTTTGTGTCTTTTGTTCCATGGTCACATTACAGTTTGTTTTATCCCACTTTTCCAAGGACAAATCTGTGTTGGCTTTCTGGTAGGCTAGTTCAAGAAGATGGTGTGAGATAAGCAGTGTGGTTGATACCCTGAGCTCTGTTGTTGTCCACGGTGCAGCTCAAAAGCAGGAGTGATGTTACGATATGATCATGACCATCTGACAACCAGAAAATGACTCCAAATGAGCACGATTGTCACATATGTGGTGCATGTATTAAATGCAGATAGCAAGTTGCAGCTTTCAGTTCTTCATTATGTTGCTTGGTTTGTTTCCCCAGTTTCTTGGTTTATACAAACACTCATCACACAGATTAAAAAACTGGAATGGGGCAAAACTGAAAACTTCCTCTACCAATACCCAGGTAGACTGATGTTCTTAAACTTTACCATACATTTATTTTTTAGAGTACTATGTTTTGCTTGATAGATGATAAAAACTGGGAACTGAATGATATATTGTTATTTATGTTTTTTGGAAGATGTCAGAGTGCCATCATGCATTAGAGTTAAAGAGTTTCTGCAGCTCATAGATGCTGGTGTGATGATAAACATGCCCTACCCCCCCTTCTTGGGAGAAAAGAGAGACACTGACCTCCTTATTGCTCTGGAATACGGAGCTGACGAAACCTTCAGGGTAAGGTGCGAGCATATGTGATATGTCACGTAAATGTATCCACACAGCTTCAGGAAAAACTAATGTGAAATTCTCCACACAGACTCTGATTCTCGCCAGAGACTATGCAGCCAAACTGAAGAAACCTTTCCCAAAGTTAGAGGAGAAATTCCTGAAGGAGAAAGACTGGCCAAGGCCCTGCTATGTTTTCAAGGGGAAAAAGAAGGAGCCCACCATCCTTTACATGCCACTCTTCAACAGGCAGAACTGCAAAGGTTCATCAAACACACACCACACATAGAGAAAAGGAAAAAAACATCACATAATGTCAGCCATGATCATCAGCAATTCTCTTCTGGTCCAGATGAGAACGAGTTCAAAGCAAAGATGAAGGAGTTCTCCACCTTCCAGCTTCCATTCAGCCAGCAGAAAATCGAGTTTTTGTTGGAGACGGTGAAAGCGAACATGAAGTACAGCAAGGACACTCTCCTCAGGGAAATAGCCAAGGCTGTCATCCGCCGACACATCAAGGCTTCAGATGGCGTCCCGGTGAGCATTTAGATGGTGGACACATCTTCCCCCATGCATGAGAAAAAGTACATAAACAATGTTTGTCCTCTTTTAATTTCTCATCATCCCACCCCAATCTATCCATTCATCGTCTTAGTCTTCTGTTTTGTTTTCTTTCTTCCATCCGCCATCCTCTTATTCTCTTTCTTTTCATCTTCTTTCTGTCCTTCTGGGATTATTCTTCATTTTTTTCTCTCAACCTTTCCTTCCCTTCCTTTTCTCTGTTTCCTTGTAGTTAATTTTCCTGTATTAGATTATTATGATATTTTTTATTTTCTTTCTTTCTCTCCTTCTTCTCATTCTCTTTTCATCATGTTTGTTCTTCTTGTTCCTTCATTTTCTTTCTTTTCCCTTTAATATTCTGCTTCATCTCATTTCTTTTCCTGTCATCCTCTTTGTCTTTTTTCCTTCTTTTCCCTTGTCAATTCTTCCTTCTCCCTCTTTTCTCCCTATATAGACTTTCTGTCTTCATTGTTTCCAGTATTATGCGTTATCCGTTAAAATTCACACGTCATGCATCACACCAGCTTTATTTTATTTCTCGATTACTGAATTACCTCAGAGGGCACTGTGAGAGTGCATACACAAATCTCAAGGCCGGTACCCAACTTATTCTTTGAGAGGAGACTCCAGATACACACCAAATTGAACAGTTCATTAAATTGTAGTTTTTGCGTTACCTTGCTGACAAGAGAGGCATACAAGGGCTAAGTCCTCATTGCTGTTATTTCAATATAATTTTGTAGAGGAGACACTAGAGGTCCCCCCATGTTCACTTATCCCAACAACTGCTCTAAAGTGCTGTTCTCTGTGGGGAGCTTAACACTAGTGAGACTAGTGCAGCTTTGTGTTCAGATTTGTAACACACGTTCTTGCACAAAAAACGGTGGATTCTGCCCCATCACTTGCATGAAAACAACCTTTTAATATCCAGTATGAGTTAAATGTCAACCTGTGAACCTTCAGCTCAGAAGTACGTGTAAACCTGCCCTCTGACAGCTAACAGGCCTGACCTGCAGCATCCAGTTCAGTTCAGTTTTATTCATAAAGTGCTGCTTCACAACAACAGTGACCTAAATGTGTTTTACATTGTACACTCATAAAAGATTCTTTTGCAGTAATTTTGTGTAAAATGCAACTGATATGTTTGATATAAACTGAATCTATAACAATCAAGTAAATTTGAATTGAACAGATTTCACCAGATTTAACTTTTTATATTGTGTTTTTGTAAGAAATTTATATTTTATTAAAAGAAAAACAGATGCAATCAAATTTGGGGCATGACTTCTTTTTGAGCACATTAAGCACAAACCTAGAGAGAAAATCCCATTGATCTAATCATCTCTGATGAGTAAACATTTGATGACATTGAAAAAAAAGAGCGCTTCTAACCCTCTGAGGTCTGTTTTCATTCCAGCTATGGTCACTGGCTTCAGATGTTCAACACTTTACTAGAGTTCTGAAAAGGAGGGACAAAGGTGACAAACAGGAAGCAGCTCAAGCCTAAACCTGATCCTACGACGGTTTTGAAGTGCTTATTATGCGTCTTTTTGTTTTAGCAATCACAACCGCCGTGAGGCACCAAGCAGGGGGATTGAAAGGGTTCAAGAATCCAACAATTCAGGGTTTAAACAGTAAATGTTTTGTGGCTCAATGTAGCAACTTCACATGTCCTCAGAGGAATGAAATGCAATGACACTATTGCATTATTATGTTATACTGACAGTGCTTATATGACTTTGTGTAATGTCTTGTACATGTTTTGTTTTTCTCTGTGAAACAAGGTTTTTCACTTTGCAGTTATGGTGGTTTTAGAAAATTATTATTGTGATATCTGTAAAAATATGTTTACAAAGTTGACTGATGCTAAAAGTAAAATGAATCTCTAACTTTGTTTGTGTGTAGTGTTTTTTAGTACATTTGTTAACCTTATTTTTTATTTTTGGCCTGTCCCATTTGGCTCTTTTGTCATCAGAATTATTGTCTAAAGACAAAGAAAGATGCCCAACGGATTTACTTTGCCAAATGGACCATCCCAGCCTTGCCGTAATGGTCTATTTGATTCACCTTTTATTCTTTATTTTATTTTATTTTCACTTGCTAAATACAGGACAGATTTGACTGGGGAAAAGAAAGGGGAGAAAGAAAGGGGGAAAGAAAAACAGCGGGGAAGAGGGAAGGGGATAAAGGGCAAACAACAAAAACAAACAAAATAAGTAGACAAAAAATACATATATCAATCACCTGGATCACCTGCTGAGAAAGAAAAAAGAGAAAACAAGCAGAAGAAAAAAAAGAGCAACATAATAAACAACATCACGATGATCTATGTGAATATAACAGTAAATACTAAATATTAAACATTATTGTGGAGCACATAAGGTCGACAGCGCACAGTGTGTACACCTGTGAGCATGGACGCGCTTGTATTTAAAAGGTTCTTTCATGTAACGATCTGCTAGAGGGTGTGGGGAGCCACAGCCCCGTCCTTCAGGGCATGAAGCAGGTATGGAGGAGATCAAAACTCCAGACATCCAGAGGCCCTCAGAACACAAGAGACCAAGGAAGACTAACAGAGGGGCAGCCGCGCCACTGTCCCAGAAAGAGCTGAGGAGAGTCCCAGATGAGGGCTCACTCAGCAGCCGCAGAGCAGAAGCCAGTGACGTGCTCGTGAGCTCCGCCGGCAGCCAGCTGTGCCAGAGTGACCGAGCCCCAGGCCGAGAGGCCGGGGGCACCCCACCTCTGAAGTGGCCCGAGCGAGCCCCAGGCTCCAGGCCCCGACAAGCAGCCACCACGGAGTGAGCCGGTGTGTACGCCCATCCCCGGACACAAAGAACCACCAACGCACCGATGTCTGAGGGCGTCTGCCCTGGCAGGGGAAGTGGTGGGGGAGATAGGCCTCCATACCTTGGAGGGCCTGAGATGTCCCCAGAGAGCTGGCGTCTGATACCCAACCTGACATATAGACACAGACAAACAGGCACACACAGATACAGACATCCATTCCCACCCTCATGCTCTCATATGCAATTACTCAACACTCATCCAACGTGGAGACAGACATAGAGAGACACTGTACACACAATCACACTCCCCAAGCATACTCTAAGCCCCAGGTCTAGGTACCCTTGCCCCTGGAGGGGGAAACTGCACCCAGACCCAGGGGGTGTTACCCTTTTCCCTGCGGTGGAGAGAAGCAGACTGCCCCAACTCGGCAGCAGCAGGGAGGCCCCACATTCCAGACCCCAGTTGGACGGCCAACTCCTCCTCCCAGCTCCCCGGCCCCAACAGAGAACAGGGTGTGAAGACTCCAAACCTCCCTCAGCCCGCTCATATGTAGTGGTTGACGCTTGTGTGTTCTAAGGTGCATTTAAAACCCAGGAGGGCATGGAGCTACCTGTCAGAGAGCAGCATAGCCCCTCCTAATAGCTGTCAATGTCTACATGTATTTAAAATTGAGAGGTGGGCAACGACGCCAGGGGTGAGGTGTACCCTGATGGTCTTTTGGATTCCGTGTAGCGTGCCCACCCCCAAGGTCCTATATGTATGTGTAATGAGAGTGTGAGTAATGTGAATGTCTAAGTTGTGGGATAAAATTGAGTGAGTTCCTCACTCTTCCTCACTTTTTCTCACCTAAGCCTCCCCCACCAGTTGAAGAGCCCCCCAGGTGGCTCGATGCACTGGAAGTCTCCTGCGCCAGGGCTGGGTCCCCATACACCCACCCGCCCACAACCCCAGCAACACACCAACCAGGACCCAAGCCCCCAAGGCCCAGCCAGGGCCCCAGCCCAGAGATGGAGCACCCCCAGAACCTCACGCCCATCCCGGACCCAACCAGGGGCAGCCAGGCTACCAGGTCAGTAACCCACGTCCGTCAGCACAGACCCTCCCCTAGCCCCGCTGCACGCAGCCACGAGGAAACAGTCACCTAAGAGCCAACAGAGCCCTTAATAGGCCATGACCACAACCCCAGACTGAGCCCTCCAAGGAAGATGCTCCTGGGTATCCCCCCGACGCCCTAAGCCTGTCCCTACCCCCACACCAATCACAACAGTGAAGGCGGAACCAAACTATGACCCCCCACCCCCACTAGGTGATGGAGCTGATCAAAGGAGCCCAGAGCAATTGATCTGATGTGGTGGCAGAGGCTGTATCAAGACTAATGTAATCTAATAGATAATTTCTATATTGGTTAGAATTAAGATTATTTTTATTTTTCCAGTTCATGAGGACTGTTTTCTTGGCTATGCATAGGGCAGTGAAAACCATATGGGCTATATTCTTTTCTGTAGTGACATTATCTAAGCTGCCCAACAAACACACTAAGGGGGAAGTTGGAATGTTACATTTCAGACACTTTGATAAGTCCTCACATATCTCGCGCCAAAACTTCTGAACTGGTGGACAGAACCAAAGAGCGTGGATGTAATTGTCCGGTGAATTGGTTTGGCAGTGTGAGCAGTTGTTGGTAGACGTAAAGCCCATCTTGAACATCCGATGGCCTGTATAGTGCACTCTATGTAATATTTTGTATTGTATTAATTGCAGACTGGGATTTCTAATTAAATGAAAGGTTTTTAAGCAAATCTGAGACCAGAAGTTTTGGTCTAAGTTAACTGATAAATCCGCTTCCCATTTTGCAATAGGAAGTGATATTGATTCATCTGTTTTAGAAAGCATTCTGTATATTTTGGATAGTAATTTGGGGGTTTTAAGAGTAAGAAATTGAACCACACTTGGTGGTGTTTGTAGTTCAACTTGACCCGGTTTAAATTTCTTTTTTATATCTTTCTTATTATGTTTTTTTTTCTTGTTTTAAATCAAGTTTCTTTTTCTTCTGATTGAAGAAAATAAGAATAACCCCAGGTTTCTCTTCAGCACTGTAGCCAGGCTGACAAAAAGTCAGAGCTCTTTTGAGCCAACCATCCCTTTAACGTTAACTAGTAATGACTTCATGAACTTCTTCACAAATAAAATTTTTATCATTAGAGAAAAAATTACCAGTAATCATCCCACAGATGTAATATTATCTAGAGCTACTCTTAGTACCATTGATGTTAAGTTAGACTCTTTTTCTCCAATTGATCTTTCTGAGTTAACTTCAATAATTACTTCCTCCAAACCATCAACGTGTCTTTTAGACCCCATTCCTACAAAACTGCTTAAAGAAGTCCTGCCATTAATTAATTCTTCGATCTTAAATATGATCAACCTATCTCTAATGATCGGCTATGTACCACAGGCCTTCAAGCTGGCTGTAGTTAAACCTTTACTCAAAAAGCATCTCTAGACCCAGCAGTCTTAGCTAATTATAGGCCAATCTCCAACCTTCCTTTCATATCAAACATTCTTGAAAGAGTAGTTGTCAAACAGCTAACAGATCATCTGCAGAGGTTTATTTGAAGAGTTTCAGTCAGGTTTCAGAGCTCATCACAGCACAGAAACATCTTTAGTGAAGGTTACAAATGATCTTCTTATGGCCTCTGACAGTGGACTCATCTCTGTGCTTGTCCTGCTAGACCTCAGTGCAGCGTTCGATACTGTCGACCATAATATCCTATTAGAGCGATTAGAACATGCTGTAGGTATTACAGGTACTGCACTGCAGTGGTTTGTATCATATCTATCTAATAGACTCCAATTTGTGCATGTAAATGGAGAGTCCTCTTCACACACTGAGGTTAATTATGGAGTTCCACAGGGTTCAGTGCTAGGACCAATTCTGTTTACATTATACATGCTTCCCTTAGGCAGCATCATTAGAAGACATAGCATACATTTTCACTGCTATGCAGATGACACCCAGCTCTATCTGTCCATGAAGCCAGATAACACATACCAATGAGTTAAACTGCAGGAATGTCTTAAAGACATAAAGACCTGGATGGCCGCTAACTTTCTGCTTCTTAATTCAGATAAAACTGAGGTTATTGTACTCGGCCCTGAAAAGCCTAGAAATATGGTATCTAACCAGATTCTTACTCTGGATGGCATTACCTTGGCCTCCAGTAACGCTGTGAGGAACCTTGGAGTCGTTTTTGACCAGGATATGTCCTTCAACGCACATATTAAACAAATATGTAAGACTGCGTTCTTCCATTTGCGCAACATCTCTAAAATTAGAAATATCCTGTCTCAGAGTGACGCTGAAAAACTAGTTCATGCATTTATTACTTCCAGGCTGGACTACTGTAATTCATTATTATCAGGATGTCCAAAAAACTCACTGAAAAGCCTTCAGCTAATCCAAAATGCTGCAGCAAGAGTCCTGACAGGGACTAGAAAGAGAGAGCAGATTTCTCCTGTTTTGGCTTCCCTTCATTGGCTTCCTGTTAAATCCAGAATTGAATTCAAAATCCTGCTCCTCACATACAAGGTCTTAAATAATCAGGCCCCATCTTATCTTAATGACCTTGTAGTACCATATCACCCTATTAGAGCACTTCGCTCTCGCTCTGCAGGCCTACTTGTTGTTCCTAGAGTATTTAAAATTAGAATGGGAGGCAGAGCCTTCAGTTTTCAGGCCCCTCTTCTGTGGAACCAGCTTCCAGTTTGGATTCGGGAGACAGACACTATCTCTACTTTTAAGGTTAGGCTTAAAACTTTCCTTTTTGCTAAAGCATATAGTTAGGGCTGGACCAGGTGACCCTGAATCCTCCCTTAGTTATGCTGCAATAGACTGCTGCCGGGGATTCCCATGATGCATTGAGTTTCTCCTTTCCAGTCACCTTTCTCACTCACTATGTGTTAACAGACCTCTCTGCATTGAATCATATCTGTTATTAATCTCTGTCTCTCTTCCACAGCATGTCTTTTATCCTGTCTTCCTTCTCTCACCCCAACCGGTCGCAGCAGATGGCCCCGCCCCTCCCTGAGCCTGGTTCTGCCGGAGGTTTCTTCCTGTTAAAAGGGAGTTTTTCCTTCCCACTGTCGCCAAAGTGCTTGCTCATTAGGGGGTCATATGATTGTTGGGTTTTTCTCTCTATCTATGAAGCGCCTTGAGGCGACTTTTGTTGTGATTTGGCACTATATAAATAAAATTGAATTGAATTGAATTACTATGGATTTAATTTGTTGATATTCTAAAATCTTTTCTTGTTGATCCCATATTGTGTAACTAGTCTGTCAAATGGAATAAATTTTGTTCCTTCTAATATATGTTCTAAGTATTTGATTCCTTTACCACTCCAATCTGAAAAGTTTATCATATTATTGTTTTGTAATATGTCAGGATTGTTCCAGATAGGTGTACGTTTGCATGGGATTAATGAAGACTCCGTCAATGTTAGAAACTCCCACCATGCTGTCAGAGAAGAGCTGATGTTGATGCTTTTGAAGCATTCATGTCGTTGGGTGTTTGAGCTGATAAATGGTAGGTCTGAAATCTCTAGATTATTGCAAAGTGCCTGTTCTACATCTAGCCAAGGTTCATCTAAGAGGGTATGTTTTAGCCATTCTGAGATAAACTGAAGCCTGTTGGCTAAGAAGTAGTGCTGAAAGTTAGGTAGTTCTAGTCCTCCTTTATCCTTGGTCTTTTGTAGTGTTTTTAAGCTTATACGTGGGGGCTTATTTTTCCAAAGGAATTTGGACATGTATGAATCTAGAGATCTGAACCAATCTTGTGGCGGTTTAGTTGGGATCATTGAGAATAAATAATTTATTTTTAGTAAGACCGTCATTTTTATAGCGGCAACCCTTCCCATGAGTGATATGGGTAAACATTTCCATCTAGCCAGATCGCCTTCTACTTTCTTTAAAAGTGGGATATGGTTTAATTTAGTCAGATCTGCAAGCTTGGGAGAAACATTAATACCTAAATATTTTATATTTCCCGATTGCATTGGTGTAGAAGAAGAATTATGGAGGGAGCAATTAATCAGAAGGACTGTAGATTTTGACCAGTTAATTGAGTAATCTGATATTCTTGCAAAAGAGTTTATCAATTCAATCACCCCAGAGATATTGGTTTGTGAGCTTTGTAGAAAAAGTAACACATCATCCGCATAAAGGCTGATTTTATGTTCCACGTTCTTGCATTTTATTTTACATATATTTTACAGCATATATATTTATGTAACTGCACTATTTGCAGTTCATTTGAGTTTTTAAGTGTTTGGTCACTTGAATCTGCACCTTTTTGTTCCTAATAGTGTGAGTAATATTTTAGATTTAACAACAGAGTGCCAATTGTCAGCTTAATTTTGAGTAGGCTTACTAAAAAGGTTAATTCAGAATGAGAATAACTCACAAGTGGTTCAGACCCAAAGGAGAGCTGCCATTCAGACTGAGGCGGAGTTGTGTGTCTGTGAATAATGTCTAATATATGCTCTGGCCAGAAATGTTTAATGTTAATCCTCCAATGTATTTCAAGAAAATATCTTGACGATTTTGAGGTATGCAGAGCTGCATGATTTTTCCTCAATCACTCTTTAACTTATACAAGAGCCTATGTATAAAAAATGATTGTAATGCTTAATGAGTTAATACTCATAACAATACTCATAATAATACTTTTGCACAAGCACTGTGTCCTTGTCCAAATGGACCTGACATGATAGAGTGCTGGAAATATACCTATCCACCTATCAGGTAAAAATGTATAAAGTGTTTTTGGGGAGACAATAATATGACAGCCCAACTCCCAAAGTGCCTAATAGCATGGATTTATCTACAGTGTTATATGAACCATGCGATTAAAACACACGTCACTTGTGCAGCTGTTCTGTCACATTACTGCCTCCCAAAACCAACTATTCCAAGTGCTGAGTGCACAAGTGCATGCAAATGTTTTTAAGAATTTACATGTTTTTATTATATATGATTTATGTGTATGTTTATTTACAGTTAATTAAGCATTTAAGAACTTAAGCCTGGCTTGGTTTATTATGTGTAGTCACTGTATCATGTTATGTACTGTTTTATTTAATTTTATTTCTTTGTCTTTTAGTTTGTCGTTATTGTGGTTTTTAGATGCAAGATAACTAAATATTAAAAACTATGCCCCGAGAAAAAACCCACCAAAAAAGACATTTCACGGTCAAACTCAGCATTTGGACACACTCAGAAAAAGAAGAAGAAGAAAGAAAATAGAATGCAATCGCATAAATGTATAAATATTTTGCATGGTGAAGGAAAATCCCTTTATAGCTATGCAGCAAGTCAACAATGCTCTCCAAGATGTAGGCCGACAGGTTTCCTTGTCAACAATCAAGAGCAGAACCTCAAAGAATTCGTCACATGATGCAAACCCCTGGTAAGGCTCTAAAACAGAATGGCTGGCTGCAGATCAGGACAGCATCCAAAAAGAACAAGTTATGTGAATGATGAAACATAAACCAACCTCTATCAAAGAAAGTGTTTAGAGGAAAAGGTGGAATATCCCCATGTGGCCAAGTCTGTCACACAGTCTCAGTCTGCCTGAGCTCCACTCCACCTGCTGAACATCAGACAATAGAAAACCCCTGGAGCAAGAAAGAGGTGGAGGAGTTGACTACACGTCTAATATTCCAATTGTTTTTGAAGATATAAATGTGTAGATATGTGCAGTATGTCTTCAACAAAACCCAGTCAAATGAAACCTGGCTTTTAATAATAATGTATACTTTATTGATCCCCGCGGGGAAACTACTCTCTCTGCATTTGACCCATTCACTCAGTGAAGTAGTGGGCAGCTACTAAGCAGGCACACCAGGGAGCAGTCTGTAGGGATGGTACCTTGCTCAGGGGTACCTCAGGGTAGCCATTCAGTGGGTTTGAACCCCTGACCTTCTGGTCATGGGGCAACCACTCTACCTACTGAGCTATCCCTGCCCGAAAGAATGAATGCTCATTATTTTATACTGTAATAATGAACAGAGCCTATGGTTAAGCATATATGTGTGCAAAAGGTTTGTGACAGTATAAACTGAGCTTTGCATTTGTTTGTATCATTATGAAACAGCATTCTGGCCAAATGTCAGAAAAGATGTGTGAACTATAAGTGTCCTGCGTTGGCTCATTTCCAAGTAAGACCAATAACGTTACTTTGTTGGCTCTCAGTTAGCATAGCTTTTTTGCACATATACCGCATTTAGTACTTCACCACACATGTCTATACATATGTGGGGCCTGAAGCCTAATCCCAAAGCATCCTCTACAGGGTCCCACTCCTTGATGTGTGTAATCTGGTGTGTAGTCACATTGCTGAAGGGTCTCAGAAGTCAATAAAAAAAAGTCCCAGGTTTTGGGGTGCCTTTGTCATTCCCAGATGAGAGCAGGAACTTCCTATCATCCTCAGGACTGTATACTGCTATCAGATAGACGTATTGTGATTATGTCCATGACCTTTTAGAAATTTTGCATTCTGTTTCAGTTTCTTTCAGGCCTTCACAACATCCTTAAAATACTCTAGTTTTGTATCTGTTTTTCCTTCTTGTTTTTTATTATCAGAATTCATAACAGAGAAACGAAAAATTACACTGACAGTCCTTCTAAAATAATCATGCATCTTGTGACACACCAAATATGACAGTAATTTGAATCTGTTTGAAAATCTTTATTTTCTTTTGGGGTTCATATTTCATTTAGAAAAACAACACAAACAATCCATCAGTTAAGCAGATACAAGCAGCTGAAAGAAAAAAAGAAGACATCAGGAACCGCAGCCAAGCATGGACACAGTTGTCATTCATCGCCCGGCGAGTTTATGGCATTACTAACCCACCGACAGCGATGAATGTGAGCCGGAATCATGCACTGGATTAGAACTGGCCAAGGCAGAGCTTTATACAATGTAACAATAAGCAACAGTCAATCAGAAACAAAGTGATACATTATTCACAAAACAATTGGATACATGCTTCCTGTGTGTGATAAAAAGGGTGAAAAACATATTAAAGTACAACTTGACCTGGACACTTTTTGTACAGAAAATATTATTTGATTATCTTTAGTAAAGTTTATAAAACAAATTATTACTTTTAAAAAATGTGTGGGGAAACCCAGATTTTGGTATACAAAGATACTGGAATAAAACCTAAATTAAGCACAGCTCAACACACCCACAGAACAAAAAATAGCTTTTTATTGAGGCTCATTGACATCATGGACACGGTGCTCAAGGGTTGTCCAACAATATTGTACGTTATACAACCACACTTTGCTGCTGAAAAATGTTTTGATGCACTGGTGATGCACTGAAAACCTTGGCTCCTAACACACCGCCACCACTGACTGTACTTTTTCACGTTTGTCTGCAAATACTAGCTAGCTACTAGCCCTGCGAAAATCCAAGTTCAACACGAACCGGAAGTGGAGGTCGTTCGCCTTCAAAGTAAAAGTTGCATCTGGGCTGCAGTTTTCAACGGGCACATCTTTTATTTAGAAGTGAAATAGTGTCCATTTCCGGTTTGTGAGGCACTTTTACATTTTGTTTTTACAGCTGGGACAGTTTGTCGGCATGTTCGTCATTTCCCCTCGCCTTTGATATATTAACTAATATGAATATTATTTTTTACCTGATCCAGTCGTTTTTGTTTCCAGTTTTTCTTGTGTAAACTAAATCTGTGTACTTTTCAGCTTAAACATTACTAATTACTTTTCAGAGCTTAAATCTAGCCAAGTGGCTTCTATAGATGTGATTAAAATAGCACAATTGAGGTAAAAAGATCAACCCTTTTAGGTTTTAAACGGTGTCTGATGTGTGAGCTGAAAAAGCGTTTATGCCAACAACAATCCCTCCAGCCTCTAAATGAAGACTTTGTTAGCCTTAAAATGGTCAAATATTCATATTATTTACATCACTTAATTGCCTAAATGCAGTATGAGTGCATTCAGAAGAAAATTTGTGTTTGGGGACACAAAAATGAGGAGGAAATTTTATATCCAGAAACATGAATAAACAGAGTAAAATTTGTGACTATTTAACAAGCTTTAAATAAGTAAGACTGTTCATGGAATTTTGTGACACCTTAATAGACTGCAGCCATTGTTAATGCTAGTATTTACTTCTGTGTTTTGCTAAAAATTACTATGTAATATCTGAGTGCTACACATTTCTTGGTACGTGGTGTTGTGAGTTGTTGTGATCTCAAGTGTTAGGGTACACTCAACACTCGATGGTTTTCTCTGAGTCACAAACTCACCGACAGCGTTGAATGTTCTCCAAGACTTGAAAAACACAGGCTGACAGCAAGCTAACAAACAGCCTGTCCCGAAGTGCTGCAAGGGGTGGACAGCCATGACAGGATGAACCAACGAAGACGCTAAATAGGAAGTGACAAGAGCTCTGCAGGTGCACCCACACATTTTGATTAATGATGCAGCATGTAGCAAAGGTACCTAAACCTGCTTTAATATCTCAAACAGCTACAGAACAAATTTAGACTGTGCAATGACATTACGCTGGAGATATTTGGAATTGGGCAATAAATGGAAATGCTGAACAAATATCTAGGTAATAGATTCTACATTTTGAGGCATTAAACTAAATATAAAATATTAGAAGTCTGTCATTTGTGTTAGTATATCTAGTCGCAATAAAAACATCATGGTGCAAAACAGTAGCGATCTGAAAGTTTCAAGTTTCAGGAAGCATTTTCAGTATAACAACAAGTGGGAATCTAATTACTGCAAACACTGCCCTAAAGATCAGTGAAAACTCAACCCTCTGACTTAATTACCAAGTTGAGTCAAAGCATTTGAATTAGTTGTCTAACAGAAGCAGCCATGTTGTAGGTTTCATGCTGTCTTCCACCATTGTATTTTTTCCTGTTATTGCTAGATCACTGGTTACAAATCGAAATGACTTACCTGCACCAGATTGTTTGTGACATTGTGCCAGCTGACTGTGACACTGGACTCTTCTTACAGCTGCAGCTGAAAGACAAGGCCAAAGATGTGGGATAATTGGTGTATACAGGTAGAAATCAATCAATTATATACACAAAAAAAAGCTAGGGGGGAAATGTAGAGCGCCGTTTCTATGAAATATTTGAATACGCTTCAAAGATAAGATTATATATAAACAAAACACCCAGCACGCCCCTGCGGGCGGTTTATCCTTCAAGCTCGGGTCCTCTACCAGAGGCCTGGGAGCTTGAGGGTCCTGCGCAGTATCTTAGCTGTTCCCAGGACTGCGCTCTTCTGGACAGAGATCTCCGATGTTATTCCCGGGATCTGCTGGAGCCACTCGCCTAGCTTGGGAGTCACCGCACCTAGTGCTCCGATTACCACGGGGACCACCATTACCTTGGTATTTCTCGAGCTTTTCGTGTTCCTTCTTCCTGATGTTGCTGTCATTCGGAACCGCTACATCGATCACTACGGCCGTCTTCTCATGTTTGTCTACCACCACTATGTCCGGTTGGTTAGCCACCACCATTTTGTCCGTCTGTATCTGGAAGTCCCACAGGATCTTAGCTCGGTCATTCTCCATCATCCTTGGGGGCATCTCCCATTTTGACCTCGGGACTTCCAGGTTATACTCGGCACAGATGTTCCTGTACACTATGCCGGCCACTTGGTTATGGCGTTCCATGTATGCCTTGCCTGCTAGCATCTTGCACCCTGCTGTTATGTGCTGGATTGTCCTTTATATATATATATATATATATATATATATATATATATATAGTGCTCAGTGAATACCTCAGGCAGCAGAAACCCAAGAAAGAGGAGGGAGACGAGGAACCATCATGGAAGGACAGGCCCCTGCACGGTATGTACCACCGGCAGATAGAGGAGGTGGCTGATATCCAGAAATCCTACCAGTGGCTGGACAAAGCTGGACTGAAAGACAGCACAGAGGCACTAATCATGGCAGCACAAGAACAAGCTCTGAGCACAAGATCCATAGAGGCTGGGGTCTATCACACCAGGCAAGACCCCAGGTGCAGGCTGTGTAAAGATGCCCCAGAGACAATCCAGCACATAACAGCAGGGTGCAAGATGCTAGCAGGCAAGGCATACATGGAACGCCATAACCAAGTGGCCGGCATAGTGTACAGGAACATCTGTGCCGAGTATAACCTGGAAGTCCCGAGGTCAAAATGGGAGATGCCCCCAAGGGTGGTGGAGAATGACCGAGCTAAGATCCTGTGGGACTTCCAGATACAGACGGACAAAATGGTGGTGGCTAACCAACCGGACATAGTGGTGGTAGACAAACAGAAGAAGATGGCCGTAGTGATCGATGTAGCGGTTCCGAATGACAGCAATATCAGGAAGAAGGAACACGAGAAGCTGGAGAAATACCAAGGGCTCAGAGAAGAGCTCGAGAGGATGTGGAGGGTGAAGGTAACGGTGGTCCCCGTGGTAATCGGAGCACTAGGTGCGGTGACTCCCAAGCTAGGCGAGTGGCTCCAGCAGATCCCAGGAACAACATCGGAGATCTCTGTCCAGAAGAGCGCAGTCCTGGGAACAGCTAAGATACTGCGCAGGACCCTCAAGCTCCCAGGCCTCTGGTAGAGGACCCGAGCTTGAAGGATAAACCGCCCGCAGGGGCGTGCTGGGTGTTTTATATATATATATATATATATATATATATATATATATATATATATATATATATATATATATATATAAATAATTTACTGTCTATGCAAATCTAGAAGAAATGACCTCCACCAACTCCTTTTGCATGTCTTTTTCACTGTAATGTACTCAAAGTACTTTTTACACTCTAAGCCACCTTCACCTATTCAGACAGGGCTTTATATTTAGTTTTTTTAATCTATCTTTTAAGTGCTCTTTTTTGTCTCTCACAAACACACACACAGCAACAGATGGCAATTTAGGTTTTCAGTATCTTTCCCCATGACACTTTAATATGAGCATTCAATGAGCCAACCTTCTGATTAACCACTCTGGCCATTTCAGATCCTTGAAAATACTAAATTGAGTTGTTATGGGAACTGACCTGATATTCTGTGCCAAAATTTTCTGCCCTACATTATGATAGAAATTATTTTCACAGGGTGCTTTGAAGCCATCTTGAGCCAAGAAATCAAGTGGTGCCATTTGTGTAAACATGACATGCAAAATGACATTGACATGACACAGACATGAGAAGTGACCCAGGTGTGATGTCTCATTTCTGAAGTGTGACTGGTTTATATTCATCTGTTATTCAATCTGTTCGCCTCCCAGTGATGATGTGAATTTTAATTGAAAGAAAAACATACGGAAACAAAATGCTTTCCTGGGTTTGTCAAAGATATGAATAGTACTTTACATATTCCAACATGAGCGTCGTTTGCATGACCAGTAGGATAAGCACAGGCTACACTGGCCCACATAGTGAAAGAGCATGTTAAGACGCAGCTGAAGACTAGCTTAAGCATACAATGGCTGGATAAGCAGCATAACGAACCTTCCCACAATACTGTGATGTAACATGGATATACTGGATATAACATGTTACAACAGAGTACTTGCACTTTTTTTTACATAGTTTGAGAAAAGTGACATATTAGTTATACAATTTAGCAAATTTGATATTTATTTACTTTTTAAAAACTAAGAAATCTGTTGTTGTTAAATGTGTTTGAACACATGTTATTTTTGTTGTGACAAGCACAAAAGAGAATAAGAAGTATTGGCAAAGGACATGTTTTGGTGTCCTTAGCATCTGAATGCATTTGAAAAATGGCAGAGAGGGCAATCATTACATTAATGAAGTATTCACATTATTTTGCTAAGGAGCTTTGCTTCATTTTTTGAAGAAGCACCTGCAACCTAAATGCTGTACAGTAATGGTGGTGGGAATCTATATCACTCAAAAGGTATCATAAATCCACAGAACACAGATAAAAGAAATGCTCTAATGTGGCCTGTATGACTGCGTGTGTGGTCATGCTATAAGACCTTAAGGCTGTTATGCTACAAGTTCATAGCATAAATGCAGCGGAGCTGGTTGTGTGTTGATGGAGGACTAGAGGTGGGAGAAGGGAGCTGGGTGGGGGAATTCAAGGGTGAGTGAAGAGAATAAGAAGGTGGTGGTGGATGGGGGTGTTGGCTGTCTGGGTGAGAGGAGTGTTGATCGATTCCAGGCATGGTATTTTCCAGACAGACTGAATGGTAAAGGTCAAAGGTCAGCCGCTTTTGTTTCCTTATGAAAGAGAGGCTGTGTGTGTATTTTCGAACTCATGTGCACCAGCAAATGTCATGCATGTTTGCTCCATATCGAGTTAAAAGAGCCGTTTTTTGTTGTTTTGGGGGGATTTTTTTTTTTTTTTTTTGTTTCAGGTTTTTGGTTTTAGATCTCCAATCAAGCTAAAGCCACAAAACAAGTGCAAGGATCCTTCTGTGAGTATGTGTAGCTGTATGAGGACATGTCTGCACGTGAGCATGTTTGACTGAGCTCTTTCCTCACATTTTTTAAAGGGAGCAACATTTAAACCTGAATATGCAAAAATAAAAATCAATCCTTATATACACAATTTGCAGACCAAACTTTCTGTGTCACCAACACTTACTGGTGATTATATGACCTGAAGCTACATAATTAGACCTCTTTAACATTTGCTCCATTTTTGTCCGATTTTTCTCCCATCAGAGGAAACGCTGCAAGCATAAGAACTGAAAATCTGTTTCAAAAGCATTTTCCTCCTCATATAAAAATCTGAGCATGTTTCAATGCTGATCAGAACTGCTGAACAGCAGTGCGCGCAGCTAGGTGGTTGAGTGTCTTGCTCAAGGGCACATGGGGAAAAGCTAAAAATAGTTTGTAGATGCTCCTGCTGTGATCAAATCTGACACCTTTGCCGTACTCTGCAGTGTGCTGTGAATGTGTGTTTGACAATTTTTCAGTTTGGGTTGAGTGGCCAGAGAATATACATCACAAATAAGCCTGAGAGCACGCGCACACATGCACACACGCACACACACACACATATATATTCATTACCATGGAAATCTTAATAGCAGCCATACAAATAGTGGTGTTTTAATATTGGCCCAAGTAACAGATAACACATACAGAACAAGGATGCACAGAGTAACCTGCCACACATGCACAAAAATACACACAGCAGAGATTGCATAGTCACTTCCTGCATATTTCTGTGTGTGCATGCATGGCTGCATGTGAGCACATGTGTGTCTGAATGAGAGAACAGATTGTGGCAAAGTAAAGGAACGGGGTGGGGGTAAAGAGAGACTTGGTGGTGGGAGGGGAAACGAGCAACAGAGTGAGTGGTGGGCCTTGTCTCTCCCTCCATACTTTCCTCCTTTAAAGCCACTGTCCCACTCGCTCCCCCTCCCCCACCTGGGACTTGAACCCATGACCCACCCAGTGAATGAGTTCAAGGGAGGCATTGCCATTACTGAGGAAGCCACTGCTGAGCCTGCGCGAGGTTCAGTGAAAGTTTGTTTCTGTGCTAGGTTAAATTAGCCCGTGTGTGCATGTGTTTGTGTACAAGCATGTTTATTTGTTTTTATAATGGACGTTGTGAATAAGAGTCTAAGCAATGTTTGTGCATATGGGTATCTTTGTTTGTGTGTTTGTGCGTGTGCGTGTGTGTAAGAGTGAGTCTTTCACAGTTGAACCATGTGTGTTTTTGTGAGTGTGTTCACAGAGTTCTGAAACAGAGGCTGACTTTCGATTTCGGGCGATCGTGGCTCAAGAGTTGGGTGGTCGCCTTGTAATTGGAAGGTTGCCGGTTTGAACCCCAGCTCTGACAGTCTCGGTCGTTGTGTCCTTGGGCAAGACACTTCACCCATTGCCTACTGGTGGTGGTCAGAGGGCCCGGTGGCGCCAGTGTCCGTCAGCCTCGCTTCTGTCAGTGCGCCCCAGGGTGGCTGTGGCTACAATGTAGCTGCCATCACCAGTGTGTGAATGTGTGGATGACTGGATGTGTAAAGCGCTTTGGGGTCCTTAGGGACTAGTAAAGCGCTGTACAAATACAGGCCATTTACCATTTAAGGTCAACATTAGAAATGCAAACTGCACAGATATTTGTGTTTATGTGCGTTTTGGAACGCGTGTCTTTATGTTTCTGTTGAAGATGATTTGTTTTCCAATGGTACCTTTAAGCAGCAGACTTATACTTTTAATAAAATTATTAATGCACGTAGATATGTGTGTGTGTGTGCGTGCGTGCGTGCGTGCATGTGTGTGTGTGTGTGTGTGTAATGGGAATGGTGATGGCCCTTCCCCCCAGTTTGCTGCTGGGTGTGTGACTGAGACGGCATCTCCCTACCTGGCCCAGACTAAATCAATACTTTAATCTAATTGTCATTCACTTCCACTGGGGTAGCCAAGTGCATGCACGCATACATACAGCACACACAAAATATTCAACACATCTCCATGCACAAACCTAACAACCATGGATACTTGTAAAAACATGCACATCCTTCACACACACACACACACACACACACACATGCGAAATTATGAATGAAAAGCCCCACTGTGTGAACGCACTCGCTGCTGTGTTAGCGTGCAGCCTCGCTGTCCTGTACTACATCCACTTCCATGCCCTCTCTGCACTCTTTCCCTGCCTCTTTGGGCGTTCCTCCTTGGTGTTGCATCATGCATGCACACATCAGTGTCGGCAAACATCCGCTGACACACTGTCACATCGCATTCATGTCCGCCGGCGAGCGGCCTCTCCCACAGAGCAACAATGGAAAGTAGATGTCAGGGCTGCTGTGGGATCAGAGCTCAGCCGCAGGCACAACAATCAGCCGGGAAAAAACATACACATATTTAAAATTTAAAGGTCCAAACTGACTTACCTCCTTCATCATCGCCAGCAGAAGCATTCCCCTTCTTTTTCTGCATTCCTCTGTCTCTACACCTCCTTCTTTCCCCCTCCCACAGAACCACCACTCTGTCTCTCTCTCCCTCTTTCTTTCATCCTCCCGTCCATCTTCTTTCTCTTACCACCTTCTCAACAAATCCCTGCTCTTTCCTTACTTCCTCTCTCCTCCCTTTTCCTGTTCCTCTTCCTCTTTGCCTGTCGCTTAAAACACTCTTTCTCTTGCTTTTCTTCCTCTCCGGTGGGCTCTCCGGTGTCTTCTTCCTACTGCTTTAAACTGCAGACTGTCTGGCGAGAGAGAGAGGGAGAGCGAGAGAGAGAGAGAGACTATGGAGCAATGGGAAATGCAAACTGGGACACACACACACACACACACAGCCTCTGTCAGTTTGAATGAATATTGTGCACACTCGGCTTGTCTCTCCTCCCCCTCTCTTTCTGTCTCCCTCCTTCCCTCTCTACCAGACACCCCTCCTCCACTTCTCTCTGGCTTTGCCCTTCTTCTCTCTCTCCTCCTTCCTCCCTCGTTGCTGCTGCTTTCAAACATGTTCACACTCCAAGACTGACTGACATTATAGAGCTGCACTTACTGACCCCCCACCCCAACGCACACACACGGACACACACACTTCTTAGTCTCATGGACCCAGACGGTTAACCCTTTTGATGCAGCTGCAGATCCCGTCTGTTTGGATTTATTTTCATCTTCACAATGTGAGCTGTTTTCCAACCACTCATAATCATACTTTCATGAATGCGTTGCCATTTTTTATTTTATTGTATAGTGACTAAAATAATCAAGAGTTCATAACAGTAAAACTTTATCTGCATCTACAAAAAGAACTTCCTGTGAAATATAAAAACTCATGTCATTGTGATGTTTGAACAGTCGATTCCTGGACTTAGTGAAAGTGAAATGTGTGGTGAAAGTAAGAAAAATGGACATGTGCAAGAATCTGAGTGACTTCAACATCGACCAAATGGCAGTGCCTAGACGACTGAAAAATACACAAGACTGCTCAAGATTATTTGATCTTGTGGGTGTTTGCCATTATGTCTATATGAGTAATTAATATAGCTATCTATAATGAGCAGTGAGCCTTTTATCCAGTGTAAACAGGTTGATGTAGCGCCACATGAATGAACCAGTTCTCAACCTGTTGCAACTTTTGTTTAGTAGGCCTTTATGCAATGGACACGAAAGAATTTGCTTGACTATTTTCGTTGTGTCCTTGGGCAAGACACTTCACCCGTTGCCTACTGGTGGTGGTCAGAGGGCCCGGTGGCGCCAGTGTCCGGCAGCCTCGCCTCTGTCAGTGCGCCCCAGGGTGGCTGTGGCTACAATGTAGCTTGCCATCACCAGTGTGTGAATGTGTGTGTGAATGGGTGGATGACTGGATATGTAAAGCGCTTTGGGGTCCTTAGGGACTAGTAAAAGCGCTATATAAATACAGGCCATTTACCATTTACCACATTTTCAGCATTAAAAGTATTTTTGCCTCCCTTATTGTCAATGCAGCTGTTCACACCGACAGTGTAATTACACAACACAAAACTACAGCATTTACTTTTTCACATCATGCTTGATTTTTCAAAGTTTTTGCATGCAAATAAACTGATCTGGCTAATCAGGCCACTACATTTGGCAGCCAGTGCACTCGTAGCTCAAAATCACACCGGTGCTGAATATACACATATCTGTAAATGGTAAAGTAACACTGTTTTACCTCAGATATACAGCTAGATGCTCTCTGAAATTATTTCTCTGTTTCCTCGGATGTGGTACCAAGTCTGCCAAAAAGAGCTCAAACTGCCCCAATGAGATCATGAAATATATACTAAAGCAAACATGATACAGCCCCAACTCTTGGATCCAACCATAAATTTCTCCCTGCTGTTGCCTTCTTGTGAGAATTGAACCCCAAATCTCAGTTTCTTCTTCTTGTTTACAAAGTCCAGATCATCATCGCTTGAGCTCAACTTCATTTTTCAGTGCATTTTTTAAGGATGAAACTTTCAACTATCTTTTTTTTTCAGGAAGAACTCAGTGTGTATATAGGTTACATAACAACATTATAATACATATTCAAAAAAATTGAATTTCATGTGATTTTTTCACAACACACAGTAAAGGTCTTTGGAGTGGCCCACCAGCTTGCAGTGGATCTCAGAGAAGCAAACTGCAGTCCAAGGTGGTAGGATTTGTGTCAGGTAGGTCAAAGCAGGACCCAAATGCAGGACTGCCTAAGAAAAACAAATGGTGCTAATAATCCTCAATGCGTGCTCTCTTCATGTGCTTGTGCCCTGCTCCTGTGCTGTGACTTCTCCCTGTGATCCATGGGGAGTATTTCCGCTCCCTTCGTTGTCTATGTACAACCGTGTCCAGCTCCCTCCACTCGTTTCCCCCGACTCTCCTGGAAACAGACGCTGCAGTAAGTACAGTCCCTACGACCTGCCAACACAAAACTCTTTCACTTCACTAGCTGGGGGACTGACTGCATTTCTCACAAAGAAAGTTGTGGTGCGGCTGCTGTGGAAGTCGACGTACCGGAGCTGCATCGGCTCATTGCGCCACCCTGCATAAATGGTACTGGGTCCTGAGTGTGGTGTTGTTGATGTGCAGCTTGGAACCAGTCCTGGCCGACACTGCCGCCACCCCCACCGGCGTTCCCCGGGAGCATGGGAGTGGAGGTCCGGACCGTTCAAGCGCCCATGCCAGCCCCCAGGGTGCAACCAGCCAAAGTACAGCCTGCCTCCGCGAGACGGAGGTCCCCGTGCAGGGGAGCCTGCTCGACCTGAACCATACCCCTCCAAATCCACCAAATACTGAAAGCCACTACCGTGTAACATCCGTGTAACGGATTAAGCAAGGGTGCCGTCAATAACCCGGGTGGGTGGTGGGGGCCTGAAAGGCGGACACTGGACTGGACAGGCTTCAGCTGGGAGACATGAAAGACATTATGAATCTTCATATTTTGAGGTAAGTTCAATCGAGCAGTCACAGAATTAATCATAGTCACAATGTCTTGATGCATGCTCAATAATCCAGGTAAGTAAAAGTTGATTCTGTTCATAGTTCAATGTTAAACATGCCAATAAAGTGAGGAGAAAGCTTTTTGGACTCAGTATCTAATGGACGTTTGCTGTAGACAACCATACTTTCTGCCCTGGACTGCAGGAGAGGCGATCCTGTGAACAATTTCCACAGGCGCCAGCAGCAACGGAGGTGATGCTGAACCGAGGGAACCTCGTGTTCCCCTTCAGTGATGGACAGGAGCGTTGATTAATACCCCAATGAATCCTGAGACAGCGACAGACCAGTGGCAGAGTTGGTCATTGAATTATGAGCATGTTCCACTCATGATAGGTGAGTGGAAGTGGGACTGCTTTGATGAAGCCACACAGTGGAGAGTGGACTCCAACTTCTGGTTGGCCCTCTCCACCTGCCTGTTGGTGTAAGGATAAAACCCTGAGGATAGACTCACTTGGGCCCCCAGCACGGTGCAAAACTCCTTCCAAACCTGCGACGTGAACTGCGGACCCCGATCGGACACAGTGTCTTGAGGGATGCTGTGTAGGCGGAACACATGATCAGTCAGTAGCTTCGCCATCTCTAATGCAGTGTGCAATTTGGGCAGAGCAATAAAATGTGCAGCTTTAGAAAAACCATCCACCATGGTGAGTATGACGGTGGCTGTCCAGTTATGAAGTTCAGTGCGATGTGTGACCAGGGCCTTCTGGTTATAGGTAGGGGCCTGAGAAACACACAAGGAGGGGAGTTGGACGCTTTATTCCACGCACAGGTAGGGTAAGCAGAGACAAAATCCTAGACATCTTGGCCCAAAGACGGCCACCCAAACAAGCGTTGCATGAATGATATAGCGTGCTTCAACTTAGGAGAATGGGCCCACTGGATAAGCTTGCCATGAACCACAGGGGGCACGTATATCTGGTTTGTAGGACCCATCCCACGGTCAGGTTTCTCCTGCTGAGCGCTTCTAATTAGAGCCTTGATCTCCCATGTGAGTAACCCAGGCTGCAGGCAGGATGGCATCGTCCTTCTCTGACTGAGAGAATTGCCAGGAGAGTGCCTCCGGCTTCACATTATGGGAGCTGGGTCTGTATGTGATGGTCAAATTGAACTAAGTAAAGAACAGAGCCCACCTGACCTAACAGGAGTTGAGGGGCTTAATGGCTTGCAGCTACTCGAGGTTCTTGTGGTCTGTCCAGATGACCAATAGCTGTTCCTTCCAGTCAGTGCCTCCATTTCTCCAGTGCGAGCTTTATGGCCAACAATTGTTGATCCCCTATGTCGTAATTCCGCTCTGCCAGCGAGAGACGCAGAGAAACAACAAAAAAAAAAAAAAAAAAAAAAAAAAAAACCACACACACACACACACACACACACACACACACACGAGTGAAGCTTACGCCCGGAACTCTGTGACAACACAACTCCAAAATCTGATGCATCCACTTCCACTATGAATGGTTGAGAGAAGTCTGGCTGAACCAAAATGGGAGCGGAGGCGAACTTCTGCTTGAGTTGGATGAATGCTTGCTGGACCACTGGGGAACACTGGAATGAGACCTTCAGAGAAGTTAAGCATGTGAAAGGCAGAGCAATGCGACTGGAATCTCAAATGAAATGTCTGTAAAGATTTGCAAAGTCCAGGAACCTTTGCAGCTGCGTACGGGTCTGGGGCTCTGGCCATTGAACCACCTCTTTTATCTTAGCTGGATCTGCCTGAAGCTGGCCTTGCTCCACAATAAACCCCAAAAAGGAGAGCAACTGAACATGGAACTCACTTCTCTTCTTTGACGAACAGTCGATTTTTCAACTGCTGCAGGACCTGGCGGATGTGCTTCTCATGTTCAACCAAGACTTCAGAATCAGAATATTATCAAGGTACACAAAACCACAGAGGTTAATGAAATCTTTCAAAACGTCATTAACCAAGGCCTGAAAAACTGTGGGAGCATTGGTGAGGCTGAAAGGCATGACCAAGTAGAATCCAGCTCACCATTAACTTTTTATAATTATTTGAACATTAGGTACTCAAAATGTTATTGAGCCATCTTTCACTCATCTCCCTGATACTGACTGAAAGTCAATGGTAGGCATTCCTGAGCTTAGTGGCCCCTTGAAGCAGTTCAAAATTGGAAGACAGCAATGGCAGGGGACACTTATTTTTAAGTATCTTTGTGGTCTTGTTCAACCCCCCGAAAGGCAATGCACAGACGGAGGGTCTTGTCCTTCTTCTCCACAAAGAAAATCCCCACCCCAAGTGGGGATTTGGATGGATGGATTATTCCGCTAAGGAGTCATTAATGTAACATTCCTAGGCCTCTTTCCAGCTTGGAGAGACTGTACAGGCAATTGGTGGGAAGTGGAGCACCAGAGAGCTGATCTGTTCCAGTCGCAAGGATGATGTGGAGGAAGGGAGAGCACCAAGTCCTTGTTGAAGACCTTAGCGAGGTCATGATAGAGCGCTGGAACAGAGTACAAATCAAGTAACTTGACCGTTTTGGATAGAGACACTATGGCAGAGTGCAAACAGTTCTTATGACACTAAAGGCTCCAACCAACAATTTTGGACCAAGCTGGGGGGGTTGTGTTTAACCAAGGGCAACCGAGAATAACAGGAGTTTCAGGAGCATCAGAAAGAAAGAAGCTAATCTTCTCTACATGGTTTTCTGATAGGGAGAGCTGAATGGCCTGAGTGCAATGGGTAATTTAAGCAAGCCTGGTACAGTTTAAGGCAGAAACCTGTAGGAGTTCGGTGAGTGGTGTCAACGGGAGGTTTAATTCCTTAGCGAGTGTCTGATCAATGAAATTTTACTCTGTGCCTGAGTCAATTAGAGCATGACTGAGCACTCATACTCTTAGTGTATGAGTTTTGCTAAACACTGAAGACCAAGTAGGGAGGCATCTTTGAATGTGTCTGCCAATTCAATTTTATTTATATAGCGCCAAATCACAACAACAGTCGCCTCAAGGCGCTTTATATTGTACAGTAGATCCAACAATAGATACAGAAAAACCCAAATATCATATGACCCCCTAATGAGCAAGCACTTTGGCGACAGTGGGAAGGAAAAACTCCCTTTTAACAGGAAGAAACCTCCAGCAGAACCAGGCTCAAGGAGGGGTGGGGCCATCTGCTGCAACCGGTTGGGGTAAAAGGAGGAAGACAGGATAAAGACATGCTGTGGAAGAGAGACAGAGATTAATAACAGGTATGATTCAATGCACTCACATAGTGAGTGAGAAAGGTGATTGAAAAGGAAAAACTCAATGCATCATGGGAATTCCACAGCAGCCTACATCTATTGCAGCATAACTAAGGGAGGATTCCGGGTCACCTGGTCCAGCCCTAACTATATGCTTTAGCAAAAAGGAAAGTTTTAAGCCTAATCTTAAAAGGGTGGGCCATTTATATGGATACACCGTAATAAAACGGGAATGGTTGGTGATATTAAAGTCCTGTTTGTGGCACATTAGTATATATGAGGGGGCAAACTCCTCAAGATGGGTGGTGGCCATTTAGAAGTCGGCCATCTTTGAAAAAAAAAAAAAAAAAAAAAAAAAAAAACAACACACACACACAAACCAAAAGTTGTATCCATAGGAAGAGGGCCATGTGACACATCAAACTTATTGGTAATGTCACAAGAAAAACAATGGTGTGCTTGGTTTCAACGTAACTTTACTCTTTCATGAGTTATTTACAAGTTTCTTTGTTCACAGCCATTGACATGTCAAAGAGGTTAACACGTGACGAGTGGATAGAAAATGTGTTGATATCTGGTGAACGCAGTAACCGGGTCATTGCAGCAGATTTCAATGCAAGACATCCTACGAGACCACCCATCTCCCATGCTACAGTTAGCAAACTGCTTGCTAAGTTTTGTGAAACTGGTTTAGTGTTGGATTTGCCAAAATGTGGACGCAAGAAAACTGTCACTAATGAAGAAACATCAGTGGCTGTCCTAGCTTCATTCAGCAAGAACCCACAGCGTAGCACTCGCCGCATGTCACTGGAGGGTGGCATTAGTCGAACATCCCTTCGGTGGCTATTAGCTACTCACAAATGGCACCCTTACAAACAGCAGCCACTGCAGCATCTCAACAAGGATGACCCAGATCGGCACAGAATTTGCAGAATGGGCAAAACAAAAATTGGAAACAGGACCCTCAGTTCACGCAGAAGATTTTCAGTGATGAGGCAAACTTTTGTGACTGGTGAAGTTAACAAAACCACCGCTATTGGTCTGACACTAACCCACATTGGATGGATCCCTCCAAGACTGTTGGAACAACAAAAGTGATGGTTTTGGTGTGGTATATGGGGTACAACGATAGTGGGTCCATTCTTCAATGGAAACCTCAAGGCCACTGGATATTTGAAATTGCTACATGATGATGTGTTTCCCTCTTTATGCACTGAAGCTGGCACGTTCCCTGAGTTTTTCCAGCAAGATGGTGCACCACCACATTATGGGTGCCAGGTCCGAGCATTCCTAGATGAACAGTTTCCTGGAAAGTGGATTGGTCATCGTGGGCCAGTTGAATGGCCCACAAGGTCTCCCGATCTGACCCCCTTAGACTTTTATCTTTGGGGTCATCTGAAGGCAACTGTCTATGGTGTGAAGATACGAGATGTGCAGCACCTGAAACTACAGATACCGGATGCCTGTGCTGGCATTTCTCCTGCGGTGTTGCTATCAGTGTGTGAAGAGTGGGACAAGAGGGTTGCATTGACAATCCAACACAATGGGCAGCACATTGAACACATTTTATAAGTGGTCAGAAACTTGTAAATAACTCATGAAAGAATAAAGTTACGTTGAAACCAAGCACACCATTGTTTTTCTTGTGACATTACCAATACGTTTGATGTGTCACATGGCCCTCTTCCTATTGAAAAAACAAAAGTTGTATCCAAGATGGCCGACTTCTAAATGGCCACCACCCATCTTGAGGAGTTTGCCCCCTCATATATACTAATGTGCCACAAACAGGACTTTAATATCACCAACCATTCCCATGTTATTACGGTGTATCCATATAAATGGCCCACCCTGTAAAGATAGTGTCTGTCTCCTGAATCCAAACTGGAAGCTGGTTCCACAGAAGAGGGGCCTGAAAACTGAAGGCTCTGCCTCCCATTCTACTTTTAAATACTCTAGGAACAACAAGTAGGCCTGCAGTGTGAGAGTGAAGTGCTCTAATAGGGTGATATGGTACTACAAGGTCATTAAGATAAGATGGGGCCTGATTATTTAAGACCTTGTATGTGAGAAGCAGGATTTTGAATTCAATTCTGGATTTAACAGGAAGCCAATGAAGGGAAGCCAATACAGGAGAAATCTGCTCTCTCTTTCTAGTCCCTGTCAGGACTCTTGCTGCAGCATTTTGGATTAACTGAAGGCTTTAGGACTTCCTGATAATAATGAATTACAGTAGTCCAGCCTGGAAGTAATAAATGCATGAACTAGTTTTTCAGCGTCACTCTGAGACAGGATATTTCTAACGTTAGAGATGTTGCGCAAATGGAAGAACGCAGTCTTACATATTTGTTTAATATTTGCGTTGAAGGACATATCCTGGTCAAAAATGACTCCAAGGTTCCTCACAGCGTTACTGGAGGCCAAGGTAATGCCATCCAGAGTAAGAATCTGGTTAGATACCATATTTCTAGGCTTTTCAGGGCCGAGTACAATAACCTCAGTTTTATCTGAATTAAGAAGCAGAAAGTTAGCGGCCATCCAGGTCTTTATGTCTTTAAGACATTCCTACAGTTTAACTAATTGGTGTGTGTTATCTGGCTTCATGGACAGATAGAGTTGGGTGTCATCAGCATAGCAGTGAAAATGTATTCGATGTCTTCTAATGATACTGCCTAAGGGAAGCATGTATATTGTAAACAGAATTGGTCCTATAACTGAACCCTGTGGAACTCCATAATTAACCTTAGTGTGTGAAGAGGACTTTCCATTTACATGCACAAATTGGAGTCTACTAGATAGATATGATACAAACCACTGAAGCGCAGTACCTGTAATACCTACAACATGCTCTAACCGCGCTAATAGAATATTATGGTCAACAGTATTGAACGCAGCCAGCATCCCTACTTGTACTGACGTGCCTGCTCTTTCAGATGAGCAGAGCATGTGTCTGCATAATCTCCCCTAATGTCCCTTTTCCAAGGGAAAAAGAAAAAATTAAAAAACCCACACACACTGCCATCTCCTCCAGTCCAAGGGTGAAAGTTGGGCCCGGCCGAGCTGCATTGGTTGCTCCTCCTCCACAGCAGCCCCCCTCGTCTCTGGGCTCTGATCTCCAGAAACGCACCCCGCATGGGGTCGTCGGAAACAGAAAGCTTGCTCACCATATTCCTGCATGTGGTCATCCTAACACACATGGAAATGAATGCATCCAATGATTTAGGCAATTCTCTGGGGGATAATTCCCATTTCAGATCCTCATTGAGGCTTTTGAGGAAAGTCCATTCTCTCCCAACCCCATGTCCTCTGCCAATATCCAAAAGTCAATTGAGAAATCAGCCATGCTTCTCTTACCTTGCCAAAGGTTGAACATTTTGTGTTCAGCTGCATCCGGGCTCAAGCCTTTGCCAAACAACAGAATTTGGCAAGAAAGTCATTATAGGATAAATCAGGGCGAGCCTTTAGTACTGCCTGAGCCCACTTCAGTGCGTGACGCGTCAACAGCTCCACCATAAAATACATTTTTGAGCTGTCTGAGGTATAGGCTTGGTTCGGCTGGCGAAACACAAGCGGACATTGAGTAAAAACTCCCACTGTTTTGTCCAACTCACCCAAGAACTTCTCTGGGATCGGTAGTGGATGTTCTCATGGCTAGGAGGGCAGCAGGTCTCTCAAGTAGGCCAAAGCAGGACCCAAATGCAAGACTGCCTGTGTAGAATACAGTCCATTTATTCACAGTGCAAGAATAACAAATGGTGCTTCCGTGCCATGACTTCTACCTGTGATCCGTGAGTATTTCCACTCCCTTTCAGTGTCTATGTAGAAGTGTGTCCAGCTCTCTCCACTCGTTTCACCCAACTCTACTGGAAACAACAGATGCTGCAGTGAGTAAACTTTATATGACCGGCCATCACGAAGCACTTTTACTTCAGTAGCGGGGGAACTGACTGCAAAGATCCAGCGTCAACTGAAGCTCAGCTACTCTGTTAAGTAGCTCCCTTGATGAGGCTGATCAGCAACAGGTGAGTGTGATTACTCCTCAGGTGTGGCTGGCTCCACGGCGGGAAAAAGTCTCCAAGCCTGGTGCCGCAGGAAAACATTGATACCACCACACACACACACCAACATGTAAAGGAGGAAACGAGGGACCGGGAGTGAACAACAACATAGACATGGCAGGTCGACCAGCGGACTGCAGACCATGCAATGAACTGACGACCATGAGCTTTAGAATAGAATAGAATAGAATAGAATTCAACTTTATTGTCATTGCACATGCACAGGTACAGGGCAACGAAATGCAGTTTGCATCCATCCAGAAGTGCTTTAGTGATATAGATATATTACAATATATATTAGCAATAATATAGATATGTGAGTATATTACAGAAATGGGTCTATTATGGTATGTTATAATGTACACGGTATGAAGTATGTTGTGAATATTCTATAACTATAAGTATGTACAGGCTGTAGTGAGTACAAGCTATGTACAGGATATGAACAGGATATAAATATGAAAAACTATACAGAATATGAAATAAATAACTTTACAGAATCTGGGATATACAGCTATACAGAAATGGGAACTATGCAAGTTGTAAACAGTTGTAGGATTAAAGCTTATCGAATGTACAGAATGATTATTTACACAGAGCTATACAGTAGTGCAGTTAAGATAAGTGAGGGTGTAGATAGTTTCTACAGAGGCTATATAAAGTGCTAGTGGTTGTGAGTGGTGGTTCAGTCCATGTTATTATTGTGTTTGAGGGTACAGTTGTCCATTGTGGGTGTGTGTATGTTCAGTCCATGAGTTTAACGTGGGTCAGATGTCAGGAGGCAGAGTTCAGGAGTCTGACAGCTGTGGGGAAGAAGCTGTTCCGGTACCTGGTGGTCTTACGGTGTGTTCACACCGAACGCGATGGACGCGAATAGAGCGTCAGGTTTACATGTAAAGTCAATGGAAAGGCGCGATGACGCGCGATTGCGGGTCCCGCGAAAATTCGGAAGCAGATTTGCGTCGCGAAAACGCCAAAACGCGTGAAACGCGCGTCAGTGTAGCGCGTCTGGCGCGTTTGACTCACGAATAAAACCACGCGCGTGAGTTTTTGTGTTGCATTTTGTGCATACGCGCGTTTCGCGTCTACCGCTGGAGTTGGAAAAATCTGAACTCCAGCGTCAAATCGCGCCGCGACAACCAATCAGGAGCCTGGTGACGTGGCTGTTACCTAGGTCAAAGGGGCAGATCCAGCCAAAGCCTTTCATACTTCAATGGAGGGGAAGGCTAATCAATGCGGTAGCAAACAACTCGGAGCTGTACAACACCAGCTGCTTTCAGTACCGAGACAGGAATAAAAAGGACCGAGCTTGGAGGAAGATATGTGAAGAGATCGGGCAACCTGGTAAGTTCATTCATTTCTCTTTTGAAAGTTTTCACTGACCCGGGGAAGCCGCACAAAAGCTAGCAAGCCACCGCTATTTTCCCACTGACGTACAAATACCGTTCTGCTTTTATGCATGTTGTCATTTAGGAATATATTTTATTGTTTATTAATAAACAGCACACAGTGGTCCCGCTGTTCATCCGTCACTGCTTTGCTTTTTTGCTGATTTTTTATTGCACAGTACAGCATTGCATTCTGCAGCCTGATTGACAAATCTCCTGCGCTTGCCAAATTTATCACGTTTGGTTTTGATAACCATCGCGTCCAATAGAAAAAACAGCACAAAAACACCCATAACTATGAGCCTCATTCGGAAATAGACACCTGCACCGTGAGGGAAAAAGGCGCACGAAAGTGGCGGGCAGATGAAGACAAACCGCGGCATAATAATACTTTTACGTTTTGCAATCTACAAAGGTTTGCACTTTGAGAATCAATTGTGAGAACTGTGACCAGGGGCTAGTTATTCTGAGAACCCCTGCAATAAATGAGGGACCACTGTCTACTCTACGATTATTATATCCAACCTGTTAACATTTAATACTGTATTGATAGAACCAACTGATTCTGCAGCAGAGCATCCCCAGTCCCTGAGCTCCTGCTGCTGCACCCACAGATATGTACAGCAAGCACTGATACCTTTTTAGTCGGTGGGATTCCCTTGTGATCACCTTTACTAAATATCTACAACCAATCTGATTATATCCTGTTATTGTTTTTTTTTTTTTTTCAATGTTGAAATTAAAATCTAGTAGCAGCCTTCTCATTTCTTTGTGTTTTGTGCTGTTTTACAGGCCCACAGAGGAGGACGGCTCCGAGGCAGATGAGGGACGGGTCCCAGGACGGTCCATCGGCGGTGGAGCTGGCCATCCTGGAGTCCCTGAAGAGGCCACACCAGTCTCCAATGGAGCATTTCCTCCTCAGCCTTGTTCCTGCTCTGGAGAGCAGCTGGTCCTTTTTATTCCTGTCTCTCTGTAAATTCTTATATTTTAAATATTTATGTTTAATGTTTTTCTGTTTGAGACTTTTAATATTATTTCAAATAAATGTTTATAATGACTAATGTCTCAGTTCTACTACACAGCAAATGTTGGCACACAACTTGACACATGTAGAATTTATTTCTGTCATGATCCTGGGTCCTTTTGACCCAGCGTTTTGTGTTTTCTCTTCGCGATTTTGGTTCTGTTCTTCCTCTGGTTAGTGTTTACTCTGTTCTGCCCGTGTGTTCCTGTATCTAGTCCGCGTTCTTAGTTTGTGTCCTTTCATGTGTAAGTTCCTGTTTTATTGTGAAGGTCTGTGTCTTATGTGAGTGTTTTCAGTTTGCCTCCCTAGTCTCGTCATGTTAATTACTCCCAGCTGTGTCCCCACCTGTATGTATTCCCCTGTGTTCTCTGAGTGTATTTAAGTTGTGTCTTCTGTCATAGTAGTTGCTGGTTCGTCTGTGTTGTTTCCCCTCGGTCTCCCTGCGTCTCTCCGTGTATAGTTCTCCGGATCTCCCTGCATCTTCGGTTCTGGTTTGTGTTGTTAGTTTACCCAGTTTAGGTTTCAGTTTCATGTTCCTAGCGCCTTTGTTGTTTGCATTTTGTTGTTAATAAACACTCACCTGCACCAGAGCTGCCGCCTTTTGGTCCTATATATATTCCACACGGCTTGCCCCCGCAAACCGTGACAGAACGAACCAGCCACCATGGACCCAGCGGCAGTAAATCCGTCCGAGGAGCTCCAGGACGACATCACATACAATGTGGAGATCCTTCTTAGCCTATGGCTGGAACATCCCCCGGAAGAGCTTCGCCGCGCAGCAGAAGACCGGCTGCAACGGCTCTTTTCCGGCCTGCCATGGCTATTGGACTCGCTTCCTCCGACCATGCAGGCTTTTCTCCGGCTCACACCGCACCTTCTCTCAGCCACTCCTGCCTCGCTGCCCGACTCGCCGGATGTGATCTTGCCCGGCCCGTCGGAGCCGTCTGCGGGGAGGAGACGCCAATCGCGCCGCAAGCGCGCCACCCCACAGCTGGACGTTCGGACTTCTAATTCGCCAGCTGTGGTGAGTGAGGACTGTTTTCCATTTGCGGACTGTATGACTGTTCATTCAGGGGCGGTGTTCTGTGCGGCAGATGACTTTGTGAACAGCATATCACCTCCCCCGCAGCCACTCTCAGCCCAGTTAGCTCCCCCGCAGCCAGTGCCACCCTCAGCTCCGTCTCCAGTGCCACCCTCAGCTCCAGCTCCAGTGCCGCCTGTAGCGCAGGCCCCAGTAGCTCCAGTGCCGCCTGTAGCGCAGGCCCCAGTAGCTCCAGTGCCGCCTGTAGCGCAGGCCCCAGTAGCTCCAGCATTACCGGTTCCACCCGTTCACTCCGTGCAGGGAGAAAGCCTAAGTCCTACTCAAGGTGCTTTTCATGATTCAGCCGCCATTGGCACTGTTTGCCGCTCCAGGGCTTCCCCAGAGGCTAGGTCCCAGTCCTCAGCTGATTCTGGACCCCTGGAGTTTAAGCAGCCACCTGGGAAGTGCCCCGTGTCAGTGCTGTCTGAGCAGGGCCAGTGCTCAGCACAGCACCCATTTCCTTCATGTCTGCCAGTGGACTCCATGCCTGCTGGCTTTGTGATGGCTTCTGCTGGAGGGTCCAAGGGGCCCGTCCAGCCTTCGTCTCGTGTCTCCGCTGGAGGATCCGAGGGACCGCTCCAGCCTTCGTCTCGTGTCTCCGCTGGAGGGTCCGACGGACCGCTCCGGTCTTTGTTTCCTGTTTCCGCTGGAGGGTCCAAGGGACCGCTCCGGCCTTTGTCTCCTGTTTCAGCTGGGGGGCCCGAGGAGCCCGTCCAGCAGCCTTCCTCGTCAGCTGGTGGTTCCGGAGAACCACACCAGCCTCATGCCTCGTCGGCTGGAGGGTCCGAGGGGCCCGTTCAGCCGCCTGTCTCCGCTGGAGGGTCCGAGGGGCCCGTTCAGCCGCCACCTGCGGCCGCCTCGTCGTCGCCTGGTCCAGCTTCATCAGAGTCTTCATCCTCGTCTGGTCCGGCCTCATCAGAGTCTTCATCCTCGTCTGGTCCGGCTTCTGCTACGCCTGGTCCGGCCTCTGCTTCTGCTACGCCTGGTCCGGCCTCTGCTTCTGCTACGCCTGGTCCTGCGGCTGTTAAGCCGCCGCCCAAGCCTCGTTCTGCACCTCGATATCGCCGGCCATTTTCCGGGCCACCTGCTGGACGTCACCGCCGTCGGGGTCGGTCCCCTGAACTGCTCCGTGGTCTCCTTCGTCGCCGCCGCTGCCTTCCGCACGGCCGGCCCCCGGACCGCCATCGCCTGAGTGGCCGCCGCTGCCTTCCGCACGGCCGGCCCCCGGACCGCCATCGCCTGAGTGGCCGCCGTTGCCGTCCGCACGGCCGGCCCCCCGAACTGTATCCACGTCGCCGCCGTTGCCGTCCGCACGGTCGGCCCCCCGAACTGTTTTGGACTCCTGTGCTGTTGGCCCCCTGGCCGGCCCCCTGAACTGTTTTGGACTCCTGTGCTGTCGGCCCCCTGAACTCTTCTGTTTTGGACTCTGTTTTTTCCTGTGTTCTGGTGTGCTTTGTTTCTTTTGGTTTTGGGCTCGTTTTTTGTTTTTGTCTTTTGGCCTTCTGGTGCTCCGGTTTTGTTTTGCTTCGAGCCCTCCGTCCTGGACCCCCGCCGCCCGCCCTGGTCGGGTTGTTTTCTGTTTTTTCTGGCTGTTTTGTTTCTTGTTGGGCTGTCTGGAGCCAGCCTTTGAGGGGGGGGTACTGTCATGATCCTGGGTCCTTTTGACCCAGCGTTTTGTGTTTTCTCTTCGCGATTTTGGTTCTGTTCTTCCTCTGGTTAGTGTTTACTCTGTTCTGCCCGTGTGTTCCTGTATCTAGTCCGCGTTCTTAGTTTGTGTCCTTTCATGTGTAAGTTCCTGTTTTATTGTGAAGGTCTGTGTCTTATGTGAGTGTTTTCAGTTTGCCTCCCTAGTCTCGTCATGTTAATTACTCCCAGCTGTGTTCCCCACCTGTATGTATTCCCCTGTGTTCTCTGAGTGTATTTAAGTTGTGTCTTCTGTCATAGTAGTTGCTGGTTCGTCTGTGTTGTTTCCCCTCGGTCTCCCTGCGTCTCTCCGTGTATAGTTCTCCGGATCTCCCTGCATCTTCGGTTCTGGTTTGTGTTGTTAGTTTACCCAGTTTAGGTTTCAGTTTCATGTTCCTAGCGCCTTTGTTTGCATTTTGTTGTTAATAAACACTCACCTGCACCAGAGCTGCCGCCTTTTGGTCCTATATATATTCCACACGGCTTGCCCCCGCAAACCGTGACAATTTCATATTATACTAATGACAAAATATACTGATACAGTGGGATGCAGAAGTTTGGGCAACCTTGTTAATAGACATTATTTTCCTGTATAAATCGTTGGTTGTTACAATAAAAAAATGTCAGTTAAATATCATACAGGAGACACACACAGTGATATTTGAGAAGTGAAAAGAAGTTTACTGGATTTACAGAAAGTGTGCAATAATTGTTTAAACAAAATCAAGCAGGTGCATCAATTTGGGCACCACAAAAAAGAAATGAAATGAATATTTAGTGTATATCAATGTGTGTGTCTCCTATATGATATATGGGGTGCCTTTGTCTGGATGTGCTTCCCATCCAGAGCTGCACAGCACAGAGGAAAGTTCCAGCGCTCCTGGAATCCCTCTGTGATGGACCGCCAGTCTCCAGGTGAAGGCACAGCCATGAAGTCGTCCACTAGACAGTCCCAGATGGACGTCGCTGCCTGGGGGGTGATCTGGCTCACCGTGGACACACCGACTCTGAAACTGAACGCGATGGTCCTGAAGGAGTCCGCGGTGACAAGGAACCTGGACAAAATTGTTCAAAATCAGTATTATGTGTACTGCAGTTACAAAATACATTATTCAAATTCCAAAATACTTTTGTGATGTCAGATATAAATCACAAAACTTAAATCTTACATAAAACATTTTGTAATTATAAGGATAATTACAAAATGTATATTAGATAATATCTAAAACAGTTGTGTTTTGTTTTAACTTTAACATATCATAATTTGGTAGCAACTTTCACAACTACAGTGAGCCAATCACTCATAATTCCTAAACATGTCAATCAGGTAGGAATGAAGTGAGACATTAATAGAAATAAAGAGTTGTGTGTTGACATGTAGCCCTTTCCTTGCTTAAATCATTAATATTTTTGAAAAATTAATCTGTGATAAGACATAGCTTATCAAGATAGAACCATGTAACTAGAGATGAACCAAACTGTTCACAGTTTTATCTAACTCTGTTTTAATAAAGGCTGTGACCCCTGCTATAGAGTCTGACAGCTGCAGGGATTATATACAAATATTAAACTATCCCAGAATTAAACCAGGTCTAAATAAAAAGGAGTGAGTATCACTACAAAGGTTAACTCAGTGGTCCTAATGCTACAGTTTGATATCAGCAAACACCGAGCGCATACATTGATGTGACACCACAGCCATGCTATCATGCAAACACTGATAACAGCATAAATCGAATTAAATCGGGACTTGATGAGAGCTTCTGAGTATCACTAGAAATATTATAAAGAGTCGTCTCTGTACCACAGTTTGCTTTCAGTAAACACCGACAGCATTCACTGTTAGCATAGCACATCCATGTTAGCAGTGTATAACTGGATGGATTAGCATATTAGCACAGATATCAATAAAGGACTACCGTATTAAATAGTTTTACTAACCTCAGGCAGACGGACAGGCGCTCTGCAGGTGGGATTGAGCGTCTGTAGTTGGTGTCTAGGCGGGCGATGCTGGGACCGACGAGGGAAAGCAGGTCCTCAAACTGGCCGACGGTGATAGCGCTGGAATCGGCCGTCATCCAGGCGCAGCTCCTGGAGCAAGTGGTGAAACTCACCAAACTGCTCATGCCTCTGGAGGACCTGATGGACCCAGGTACGGCGAGGACGTCTTTTACGCTGCTGCTCTGCTCTCCACAGTACATAGAGAAGGGAGACTCTCTCTTCAAGCGCTAGCTCGATAGCTGCCATCTTGCAAAGATACCGGTCTGGCACAACTCCCTCCCACATTCCTCCCACATTTCCGGTTCACGCGTGTCAAAATATTTTGACGCGCGATGGATTTTTCTTGGACACGCGTTGAGACGCGAATGTACACGCGTCAAATTAGGGGCGTTTGGGGCATTTTATTCGCGTCCATCGCGTTCGGTGTGAACACACCGTTAGTCCGGAGGCTCCTGTGGCGCCTCCCAGAGGGCAGGAGGGTGAAGAGTCCATGTGATGGGTGACTGGGGTCTTTGATGATTTTCCCAGCCCTTTTCAGACACCGCTTCCTGTAGATGTCTTTTATGGCAGGAAGTGGTGCTCCGGCGATGCGCTGGGCAGTTTTCACGACCCTCTGCAACGCCTTCCGGTCCGAGGCAGAGCAGTTCCCGTACCAGACTGTTATACAGTTGGTCAGGATGCTCTCGATGGTGCAGCGATAGAAGTTCACCAGGATGTCTGAGGACAGGTGGTTCTTCCTCAGAGTCCTCAAGAAGAAGAGGCGCTGGTGAGCCTTCTTGACCAGCTTGGAGCAGTTGGTCGTCCAGGTGAGATCCTCGGAGATGTAGACTCCCAGGAACTTGAAGCTGCTCACACGCTCCACAGCCGTCCCCTTAATGTGGATGGGTGGATGTGGGTCAGCATTCCTCCTGTAGTCCACGATGAGCTCCTTGGTCTTCTCGGTGTTAAGCAGCAGGTTGTTTCTGTCGCACCACTCAGCCAGACGATCCACCTCCTCCCTGTAGGCGGCCTCATCGTTGTCACTGATGAGGCCAATCACCGTGGTGTCATCTGCAAACTTAATGATGGTGTTGGAACCGTCAGCAGGTCTGCAGTCGTGGGTGAAGAGGGAGTAGAGGAAAGGGCTCATCACACAGCCTTGTGGTACACCGGTGTTCATTGTGATGGTAGATGAGCAGCGGTTATCCAGCCGGACATGTTGGGGGCGGTTGGTCAGGAAGTCCAGTAACCATTTGCAGATGAGGGAACTGATACCCAGGTCTGTCAGTTTCCTGATGAGTTGTGAGGGGTGGATTGTATTGAATGCTGAACTGAAGTCTATAAACAGCATTCTGGCGTAGGTGTTGTTGTTGTCCAGGTGTGAGAGGACAGAGTGCATTGCGATGGAGACTGCATCCTCTGTGCTCCTGTTCCGGCGGTATGCGAATTGGTGGGGGTCCAGGGTGGGGGGGAGACAGGATTTGAAGTGTGCTAGGACCAGTCGCTCTAAGCACTTAGTGATGATGGGGGTGAGTGCTACTGGGCGGTAATCATTGAGGTAAGATGGGTTGGAGTTTTTGGGTATCGGGACGATGGAGGTGAATTTGAAGCAGGCCGGTACCACAGCGTGGGCCAAGGACAGATTGAATATGTCTGTGAGCACTCCTGCAAGCTCCCCAGAACACGCTCTGAGAACACGCCCGGGGATGCCATCAGGGCCTGCAGCCTTGTGGACATTGATCCTGCTCAGCACCGCTCCTACATCGGTGGGGGAGAGAGTCATAGGTTGGTGGTCTGGCGTCATGTCTGCTTTGGTTGTGGTTGTGGGGTTCCCTCGCTCAAAACGAGCATAAAAGTTGTTGAGCTCGTTGAGGAAGGAGACATCAGATGCGGGGGAGGGTTTGGTGGTCCTGTAGTCTGTGATGGTCTGGAGTCCTTGCCACATGCGTCGGGGGTTGGAGTTGGAGAAGTGTTCTTCTACCTTCTTTTTGTAATGGTGTTTGGCTTTTTTGATGCCCTTCTTTAGATTAGCCCTGGCTGTACTGTAGGCGTGTGCATCTCCTGACCTAAAGGCAGTGTTGCGGGCCTTCAGGAGGAGACGAACATCCCGGTTCATCCAAGGCTTCTGGTTGGGGTACATGGTGATCCGTTTCTGGGTGGTGACACTGTCTGTGGTTTTGGAGATGTAATCCAGTACAGATGAGGCGTACTGGTCCAGGTCTGTGTGGGTGAACATATTCCAGTCTGTGTTTTTAAATCTGTCCTGGAGCACTGCGTCTGTCCCCTCTGGCCACACTTTAATTGTCCTCACAGCAGGTTTCACACGTTGGATGAGTGGTGAATACCGAGGTGTGAGGAACAGGGAGAGATGGTCCGATTGTCCAATGTGGGGGAGGGGTGTGGCTTTGTAGGCTCCAGCCAGGTTGGAATACACATGGTCTTTAGGCATAAGAGCAACAAGGGTTTTCTTCACTTTTAAGTTGAGTGTAGATGGTGGTGTTCTATTAAAAACAGATTTTTAAAAAATATATTAATGTAAAAAAAAACTACTCACTGACCTAACCTACCACCAAATGTAGCTAAGTGAGTCTCAGAACATAACAAGGAGCAATGGAAGATGGTGACCTAGTCTGATCAATCGTGGTTTCCTGAACATCATTATGACATATGAGTGACTCATTTACTCCAGAGAGAGATCACAGCAGGATGCACTATTAACAGATGAATGCCAGTCAGCAAAGGAAACATGATGTTCTGAGTAATGCTTTCCTTGGTTCTGACATTTGTGTGGATGCTACTTTGAACCCCCTCATAGTGCTATGAGTAAACACTTGGAGAAGAGTGGGAAGGAAAAACTCACTTTTAACAGGAAAAAACCTAGAAACAGAAGTTAGCATTTTATCCCATAAGCTCATCAGGGAAGAGTTTAGTGAGGTCACGGACATGTTAGAAAAATGGCCTTTTTCCCATGGACTAAATACCTTTACTCCTTTTGAAGGTTATGTACACATGCATTTAACTTAACAGTATTTTCTGATCACCATGGCTTCTTTCAATAAGATAATGCGCCCTGTCACACTGCAAAATGTATTCATATTTTTAACTTCCAAATCTCAGGTCAATCAAGCAGATATGGAGAGAAGGATCAGCTGGTAATGTCCTGTGGCTGACATTAAAGGACACAATTGAAGGTCTTGTCTGACCGATGTCCAGGTGAGTCAGAGGCTTTTTGGTGGCATGAAAGAGGCATAATATCAGACTTTTTTTTATAAATGTTGTGGTTGATCAGTCTATTTCAGTACATACATGAAAATCATGTAATAATAAGATGTAATTTCATACGTAAGAAAATAACTTCTACAGTTTTTCATTTTCGGAGTTTCGTCAATTCAGGCCAAGCAGACTGTTTGTGACTTCTGTACTTTGTATTGTAATGTGTCTTTGATCTGTCGTTGGTTCTGAAATTTCAAACATTATTGTAATAGCAATAATATTAGTTTAAATTGTGTAGTTTGACTCCATCAGCACCAACCAGTCACAGCCATCTTTACTTGTAGTTTCCTTTCCATTCTTCCTTTCTTCCACCCCTACAACTTCTCCCCACTCTCTCCACCGTGCTCTCTCCTTCCTTAGTTACATATTGATTAGGTCTCTCAGTGTGTGTATGTGCGTACGTGTGTGTGTGTGTGTGTGTGTGTGTGTGTGTGTGTGTGTGTGTGTGTGTGTGTGTACATGCCTGGTCCTGCTGTGGTCAATGAGGTCAACATGGTGGCCAGACAGGCTTCTACCCCCCAACCCACCCACCCGTTTTTGTTGTTTTTTCTCCCTGCCTTTTCCATCTCCTCCTGTTCTCCCTTTTACAGTCATCGAGTGTAGTTAGATAAACGCAACTTTGAAGGAGTCAGAAAAGATCTCAGTTGGTAGTAGCTGAAACCAAAAATAAGCACTTATCTTTGGTTAATTTCCTATATTACTAAATGTCAGTGTAGGAAAGTCAAGTTTCTGAATGCGTTTCAGACTGAAGTGAAACTGGAATACCACCACACATGAGTAGTAAAGGTCAAAAACTTGCATTTTTACAAGTTTCTTTGGACACAGGCAGACGATGTCCCTCTTTTCTTGCACTGGAAAAAAAGAGGCAGCCTGTTTTTCAAACACCACCTGACAGCAGCTGCCCTCACTGACCCTTTGGCCATCAGACTTGGTGTCTGAGTGGAGGAGGGGTCAGGATGGATGGGAGCCCTGGGGTCAATAGAGGACATAGGGCAAAGACGGAGGGAGAGCCACAAAGAGGAAACTCAAAAGGATGCAGCACGAGAGAGGGCAAAAGAGATAAAGCAGGGACGACATGGTGTGGTCAGTGCTCAGTGTGCAGATTTTATGATCTGATTTTATAATCTGAATACAAAATCAAGTTAAGTTCTTAATGAAGCAAACCACAAACATCTAAGAAAACTACAGTTTCTTAGGAGCTTATCCTCAGTCGCTCACTTAGTTGGCCAGTCCGTCACTTTGATCCAAAGTTAAATAGCTCAACAATTACTAGATGGACTAACATGAAGTTTTAGTTTTTCTTTTATTTATTAGTTTTACAGACCATCTTCCCCATGCCATGGTGGAGGGCATTAGCTAAATGTGGTGACATTTCAGCTGGTTTTAATGTGTTTGGGTTTTGTTTTTGACATGTTCATTACCAGTCTCCACAGAGAGGTGACCCCCAGTGAGTGCTTTGACAACAGTGGGAAGGAAAAACTCCCCTTTAACAGGAAGAAACGTCAAGCAGAACGAGGCTCGTGGAGAGTCAGCCATCTGCCGTGATCAGTGTGGAGGGAGGGGAGGAAGACAGGACAAAAAGCATGTTGTGGAAGAGAGCCAGAGATTAATGATAATATAATACGGGGTGGCTGTAGCTCAGGTGGCAGAGCAGGTCAGCCACTAATCAGAAGGTCGGTGGTTCGATCCCAGGCTGCCTCCTGGCTGCATGCCAACTATCCTTGGGCAAGATACTAACCCTGTGTTTGCCTACTGGTGGTGGTCAGAGGGCCCGGTGGCGCCTGTGTCCAGCAGCCTCGCCTCTGTCAGTGCGCCCCAGGGCAGCTGTGGCTACAATGTAGCTTGCCATCACCAGTGTGTGAATGACTGAATGTAGTGTGAAGCGCTTTGGGGTCCTTAAGGACTAGAAAAGCACTATACAAATGCAGGCCATTTACCATTTCAATAACTCATTAAATGATTAACTACAAAGTGGTGTATTTAATGTATGCTGTAGTTCCATTAAACTATTGGTCAGACTAACTGTTTGTCCTGTATTTATGCTAAGCTAACTTTAGCTGTTCAATTAAATATATTTTACAGTTCCACATAAATATATTATTGAAATGCTACATTTAAACTAGATGGTACCAGGCTCATAATTATTTTGAACTAGAGCACCCTCTGGTGGCAAAATCCAAACATGAACACCAGTGTAGTCCTTAGACTGCAAATTGAGCAGAAATCCAATAGCAACAACTTAGAAAACCAGCTGACCCGTGGCCTGTGACTCCCTCAGCATGGCATCTGATAGCCCTTGCTACAGGGTCACAGTAGTGACATCATGGGTCACCTCATTGTGGTGCAGTCTCTTTCCTGTGGTTAGGTTATCAGTGTGAGGGGTCAGACTCATTCTCCTTCTCAGGGGTGTCAACTGAACTGCTAAGACGTACTGTAATTGCTTTGGCCGTGTGACAGTGCAGGCAGCATTGCTGCACAGTATACAACCTTATTAGCAACATAAATGTTAATGCATTATAAGGTGCAGGTTATGATGATAAGGTGTGGTGTGTATAGGAATACAAAGTCCGTTTGTGTTAGCTACATATCATTAAGACCTGTTTACATCCACACCACCAATGTGAGTTTGTTATGGGTGAATGCAGAGGGCTTCACATTGTCTGTTTAGAATTCCCCAGTAACTTAACATATTTTTGGATTGTGGGAAGAAGTCTGAGTAACTAGAGAGAGTTCATAGAAACAACACAGAAGGCCCCCAGCTGGTTCTTGCATTTAAACCAAGGCCCTCTGTACTGTGCAGCAATAGTACTAACCACAACCTATGTAGAATCTTAAACACAGTAATTCTTTATTTACTTATGGTCCTCAGTGTGAGCTGGTCAAATATCGCCAATTTTATGGTTGGTAGTTCAATCCCTTCAGTCTGCATGCTGAAAAAGCTTGTCCCTTCTTCATCGTGAAGAAGAAGTGTAATTATTAGATTGAAAGAAAACTGATGTTGAAAAAGGTGCTTGAGATGAGTGAGATGTGTTATGGAAGAACTGTCCCATTTCTATTCTAGTTCTGAAAAAACAGGCTTTCTTGAAAATGCTTTAGCGGGTGCTTGAACAATCTTTCTCCAGTCTTTCAAAGTTTTTCTTTCAACAACACTGGCTAGTTTTTTAGGACAGTTTAATCCAGTCCTATATCTCTCCATTTTCAGAGGAATGTTTTTCGTTTGGTAAACTACTCAGCACTGACTTGTAAATGGCCTGTATTTGTAAAGCGCTTTACACTACATTCAATCATCCACACATTCACACTGGTGATGGCAAGCTACATTGTAGCCACAGCTGCCCTGGGGCGCACTGACAGAGGCGAGGCTGCCGGACACTGGCGCCACCAGTAGGCAACGGGTGAAGTCTCTTGCCCAAGGACACAACGTCCGAGACTGTCAGGGCCGGGGGCTTGAATCGGCAACCTTCCGATTAAAAGGCGAACTGCCAACTCTTGAGCCACGATCGCCCCATACTTATAAATCATTCAAACATATAAAAGGAACAAAAATCAAGGGGTGAGCTAGTATTGTGTTTACATATAAGGGACAACTTAGCAAAGAACCAGTTTTAAAATGCAAGTTTAGGCATTTTTTTTCAAACACCTCATTAGTTCCAGCTTCTTTAGTTGAATTGATGAAAAATGCCAAAGAGAGGACGTTTTGACAGGCATAGAGTTGTATTTTTTGCACCAAAAGCTGTTAGCTGAAAATGTGAGTGTATCTTTTTAAAAAAGAAAAGAGGAAACTGGAAAAATGGAAGACAAATGAAGAGGATTAAATACTATCTATAGCAGGTGAAAAGTATCTGAAAGGCATGTTCTTAAGAAACAGGAGTGAAGAAAAATCCAGCAAAGATCCACAATTTACTCTTCACCAAGATCTCAACAGAAACGGTCTCACTGGAACAGAAGTGGTGAAGAAGTGCAAACAGGGAGAGACCAGGGTTTGCTAAATTACATAAGAACTGGAAAAAACTGAGCGACAAGTTCATAAGGGGACTGATGAATTTAACGATGTTCACAGGTTCTCATTAAGAGGAAAGTATTTTCAGTCAAGTATTAAAAACAAGCCTTATATTCAAATGCATTTGTTATTTCTTCCAATTGATGTTAAGCAAGAACAAAAGGGTCTGTAATTCCCAAATAGTTAACTTCATATTTATGTTAAACCCCTTGAATTACATTTGAATCACCTTAATCACATCTTCTTAGTTTGATTTAAATCCACTGCACAGAGACCAAATTACCAACACCTCTGGACCTAACTGTAGGTTCCACAGACCTCACCAAGACTTCAGATTCACTGGAGTTTTGCAGGGTTTTTTCCCCTTTTGTTTTAATTGTTTTTCTCTCTACATTGCTTGGTTATGTGTGGATAACCAGGTAGCTGAGAAGAAATACTAGTCATTTTTTTTTATTATTAATAGTGTGACTAATAATCGTTTATAAGCACATAAGCTTCATTTTATCTCAATTTTCATGTTTTGTTCAGAGTGTACAGCCAATTGTACGCTCTGTTCATTGTATTTCCAAATTATGCAGCTCTGTACCTCCTCACTACATCGCAGCGTTGCAGTTTTACCTCCACTTTTTTGCTACAAAATACTTTTCAGACTTGAGGATTTTGCAATAAAAGTTTTGTTCAGTGGGAATCTATTATCACCTCTGGTCATTAGCAGTTATGGTTACGTTTCAAAACTACCATTCTCAAGTTTTACTGCAACTAGATGTAAGAAAAGGTTGTATTTGCAGCAGTGCAGTTCTTTTCCTTTATCTTTGTTATAATTAAATACAACAATAGCATTTGTGCTTTCAAAAACTCTACAGTCACACACAAAATCCACAACAGCCATGTCAGTCTGATTAGTGATGACAGATCTTTAATAATCACCCAGAGTTCACATCAGTGCGTCACATCCAGATCAAATGCAAATCTCATGTTACACCTTAACAACTGTAAATAACTGACAGACTCGTTGTCACATGGTTCACAGTATAAATTATATACAACATTTTCTGTAAGAAAACAAAAACATGTCAGAAGGAATTTAAGCGTTTCCTTTTACTTTGATGTTTCCTCTGTCTCAGCGGCAGAATCATCATTTGGTCAGCTGAGATTGGTGTGAGTGTGTGTGTGTGTGTGTGTACACAGTCAGGCTTCTGTCCCGCTGTGTGAGTGCGAGGCTGCTCCTCTTCACTTTTCTTTCTGTCTGTCTACCACTTTAGTTTTTGTCTCCCTTGTCCTCCACGCTCACTGGTAACCACGAATCTCTGTGCAACTTCTCATTCCTTTCCACCTCCTTGACGCTGGGTGTTGACGTTACCTGCATGTGCACCGGCAATTGCTTGAATTCATCCTCGTTCACGTCATAGTCCTTCATCTTTGAGCTAAGGATCCACCAGTTGCCAGCAAAGCCAATGTCCAACACCCGCTGAGGGATCTCCCTCCAGGGTACTGACAAGTTAGAGCACTGGGCTTCATACAGCATGGCGTCCGGGTCGTAGTCAGCGTAGTACACCACAGACAGAAGACCCAGGCTGGCATGGCAGAGGCGGCCCTCATTACGGAGCTTCACCAGACTCTGTACATGGACATCAGAGATGCCGCTGCGGATCCAAGGGGACAGCAGTCCCAGCTGGTTGGAACGTTTCAGCAGGGCGTCGTCGAAGGACAAGCGGTCAGGTTTGGTGTAGAAGCAGGCCCAGGCACCGCCCAACAGCGTCACATACACTGATGTTCGGAGTGGTCTCTCCCAGGCGCCAACTACCGCCTCTCTGCACGCTTCTTTGTAGTCAGAGAGCAGGCTGCGACACCACACACCTGTAGGGAGCAGAGGACGAAAAACTAAGCCTGGATGTAAACTACCTCTCCTCATGACAAAAAAAAAAAAAAAAAACACTGGCCGGCTGCAGGAGGTGAGAGGAGTCAGGTGACCTAATCACCATCTATTTATGACGTTATCACACCAACAACCCAATTCAGCGGCATATAGTTGTTAGGAGGATTAAAAAACTCTATACTGTATCACTGTTTTTGTCATGCAACCAACATGCACAAAGACTAGCAGAATAATGCGTTTAAAATGGTCATTTAAGCAATTAAAATTACTGGGACTGTTTCCGTTATAATAAGCTATGTTTACCACTGAGCTGGCCGTTAACCCCCTTGCTATCCAGCTAACGTGGCTAACCCGTGCCTCAGTTCCTCACCTACTTTGCTGTTTTTCAGCCGCTCCCAGCGGCTCGCTGTGCCCGGAGGCGCCGCTGCTTCCGCCGCAGAGCTGAACATCATCCTCGCTACACGAAACGAGGCCATTTTAACGACTCTTCTGCACTAAAGACTCTTAACCTTCATGCAGAATTGACATTTTAACTAGTGACAGGGACCTCACATGAAGTCAAAATGGCAGCTACTTCTTTTTTGTTGGTTGACAGCTAACAAAAAGGTTTATTACCGCCATCTACTGGGCTGGAGTGGTGGTGCGAGACTCCAGAAAGAATTAGCCTACAAATACACACCCTGCTACCATAAATTACATTTCATCTCTGCTTACAATTTCTGTCTCTCTTTATAACTCAAAAATGCTGCTGTCCCACCATTAATAATTCTTTCCAATAACTGCCAATAACTTCTACACCCCCTTGTTTCTGTGTTTTAGTTTGATCATTTCTCTAGCTTTCCTATTTAACAGGAAAGCTAGAGAAATGATCTAGCTTTCCTGTTAAATAGGAAAGCTATTTAACAGCTTTCCTGTTCCCCTTTTCCTTTGGCACTGAGCAAATTATATTTCCCTGATATGCACATGCAGTTGATCATCAGTTGATTATTTTTCCCTTTTCTTATTGTCTTGCTTTGGTACATTTTCCCTGTATAGTCTATGAATGGCTTTAGTTTGCCCCTGTGGCCCATCTTTGCTGCCATTTATTTCTTATTTTCAATACTTTTAATGCTTTTACTACTGCTATTACTACTACTTCTTTATCTTCCAGCTGGTCCCTTTACGGGTCATCACAATAGATCATCTGCTTCCATCTCCCCCAATCCCTTGCATGCTCGTCTGTCTCACCAACCCCCTTTATGTCCTCCCTCACTACACTTACGCCTTCTTTTTGCCTGGCAGCTCCACCTTCAGCATCCTTTGTCCGATATATTATCCACCCTATCAAACTCTTCTCAACCTTGCTTCTCTTACTTGGTCTCCAAACTGCTCAGAAATCTTACCATGTTCACTTCTGACCGCCGACAGCTCCACTAGACACGATAGAGGGTCTCACTCCCTTGCGTGAACCCTTCCTTTCGTTCTTGTTGCTATCCTCCTGTCACAAATCACCCCTGACACTCATCTCCATCCGCTCCACCGTGCCTGCACTCTCTTGTGTTTTTTGTAACGTTAGAACCTTTCAAATAAAGTTATTTTGAAGAGCGCTTCCACGTGACAGCTTTGTTTACGCGGTGACGTGTACCGGAAGCTGTGTTAAAATGACTCCAGTATCAGCAGGACCTGTAAGGCTGTGAAAGACAGGTGTTAGCATTGTAATGTTATTAATGTCTAGCATTTTATTAAGTCCGCACAGACGCTGTTGTAATATATTAACCTTAGCTTTATTTACAATTTAAATATTAGCTAGTCGTAGGATTCGCTGTCTCTGCTGAGTGGTTGATATTACGCCATTCAATATCATCATTATCAGCAGCAAGATCCTGCTGAGCAGCGAGGACAGACTGCCAAGACATATTTCACCTCTCTGGTTATTACATTTTGGTACGTTTCACCTGTTCTTATCGGATTTTAAAGCGTCAAAATTGAATATTTTTATATTATACATTAACTGTAAACTTCAAGTGGTTCTCTTGTCGGTGAACTAACAGATGTTCGACATAGCATTTCTTTACTAACGTTCATTTTTCTCTCAGCTCTTGCATGAAGTTACTGGTTGTCCATTGGAGACATGGCTAGTCCAAACAACCTACAGTTTCAAGGTAAATGTGACAGAATCTTTAAAGGAGATATAGGTTGTAAATTTCTGCTTGTTTTGTTCTGCCTGGGTTTCTTTGTGTCACGTGTTAGTTCCAGGTAGGTAGTTGGGAGATCTGTTTTACGCAGAAACCAAGCTGTCGTGTCCACGTGAATCAGAAAACTGGACTCTCCCCTTACCTAGGGGTTTTAATTGGCTGTAAAAGGGTTTATACTGCAGTGACCATGCAGAGCACATAGTACAGTACTCTGAATCACGAAATCGCCCTGAAAACGTTGAAAAAAAATATTGTTGATTGCAAACCATCTACTAAAGGACAAATAGCGACATCTGCTTGCCATACTCTGCTATCGCAGTCGTATGTAAAGATGCTCTTCCTGCTTCCTTGTAATTTCTTTTACTTTCATGTAACATTGTGTAGATTGCACGGGCGATTATGGGTCAGATTGCAGGAAAATTATGCTTGTTTTCATTTGCATAATATGCATGGATGTATTGAACATCCTGCTGATTTATGACACACAGTGAGTTCCAGTGTATTCTGTGTCAAATACTAAGTCTTTTCTCTGACCTACTAAACGGCATGCTAGCATGGCTATTGAAACACCTTCATGGTGTGTTGGTAACTTCTCTTACTGCTTGTTTTCTAGTCTTATTCAATAAAGTGTGTGTTTTAAAAACCTTTAACAGAAAGTCTGTCTCTCTGTGAGGCAGGCTGATACCAACACTATGTAATCTAAAGCAGCACAACACTGCTGTTGAATAAAATGAAACAAGGTATGGAAGCTTCTTGCAGGAAGTTGTGTTCTTTGTCAGATAATATCATTAAAACAGGACCGGTCCGATTCAGTGACATCAATTAGGAAACCATAGACAGAAACTGAGATCGCTTTTTCAGTAACAGTTTGTAAATATGCTTTTAAATCCTCTCAAGTTTGACATTTTAACATGAAATCTATGGGAATTTAGTCCCTGTGGGAGTGCTGATCTGAAGAACTGCGCTTACCGACTGCCTTTTGCCCATGTGCGTCCATAGAGTTTGAAGAAGCAGCAGAGCTGCTATCGGCAGACCCTGGAGCCTCCACACTCAGTATGTCGGGCTCAAACACCCCCAACACAACAGCATCAGCAGGAGAAGATGTAAAGCTGGACCTATCTGAGGACGAGGAGGGTCAGCAAGAGAGTTCAGAGGTAAAAAAGTTGTGTGGACCACGAATAAAGTTTGAGTTTCTACTTTGAGTGCATATCAGCTGATAGACATCTGTGCTTCCAGCTGTTAGGAGGGCAGAAACCAAGTGGTGGCTTCTGGACCTTTGAGTATTATCAGTCTTTCTTTGATGTGGACACAATGCAGGTATGCCTGACATCTACCTGACACTTTGTCTACACATAAAGTCTTTGTCAGTCAGTTTGAAGTTACGTGTTTCTTTTGTTTGACCCTATCATGATGCAGGTGCTGGACAGAGTGAAGGGGTCAGTGATGCCACAGCCTGGGAGAAACTTCATCAAATACTACCTTAGGAGTAACCCAGATCTGTATGGTAAGTGGAAGAAGACACATTTAATTATTAAACTGTATTACAGGAAGAACATATTTTGCACTGTGCCTTGTCTTATGGGGGGCATGTAAGTAGATTTTTGGTAGGGGAAATTAGATTCTAGCTATGCCTGAAGATGAGTCGTAGGTGGGTAGGTAGGAGATTAAGGGCCAGATTACTGTTGGTTTGCACCAAGGTAAGCCTCTTTTTAATCCTAAACGTGTTTAATGTCTCATGGTCTTTATTATCTTATTGAATGTATCAGTTAATTCATGTGATTCAGGCATTTCTGATACATGTTAAAAAGCTGTTCAGGTGTCACTTATTGTCATTCCAGCTTTAACTGTTTGTTGCCCATAGGTTCAAAGGTTCAACAAAGTGTCCATCAATTTTTTGACATTGATGAATTAGAAGATGAATGCACTCATATAAGTGTGCGTTTGTGCAGGTCCCTTCTGGATTTGTGTCACACTGGTGTTTTCTGTGGTGATTAGTGGGAACCTGTCCACCTTCCTTGCTGAGCAGAAAAACCCCACCTTCCACTACAGACCACAGTTCCACAGAGGTTAGTGCTACACACGGTCTCAGTTTGACTCTGTGTCACTGTAGCACACTGGATCTGCATAGCTCTGTCTTGTTTCTCTGCCTTTAGTGACAATTGCTGCAGTAGTGATCTTTATGTATGCCTGGCTGGTGCCGATCGGGCTGTGGGGTTTTTTGACCTGGAGGCAAGGGGCCGAGAGGCAGATTGGAGGCTATTCTTTCCTGGAGACTGTGTGTGTTTACGGCTACTCGCTCTTTATCTATATCCCCACCTCTGTGAGTACATCTGTGGTGTTTACAGGTTTAATAAGTTGTATAAATGATCTCACCCATGATACATGTATAATATAGCTCACATTTTCGGAAACCTCTGATGTCATTCTCTATGTAACTTGCCGTAATGTTAAAACTCACCTGTGGTTCTTCATTTGAATGAGTGCAGAGGTCTGTTCTGCCCAATGTTTTGAGTATTTTTGAAGAATAACATGTTCTGTCTGAATAATTCATTTAAGGTTTTGATTGGCAGCTGTGGCCCAGGCCACTGCCAAAAGGAAAGGTCAAACTTTGGTAAATTTCAACAAAAACCAAAGCAGAAACAATAATTAGCTGAATAAAAGTTCACCCTGTCACCTTCAGGTTTTGTGGATAATACCATATGACTGGCTGCACTGGATGCTGATCCTAATTGCCATGGTGATCTCAGGCTCAGTCCTGGTCCTCACCTTCTGGCCCGTTGTCCGTGATGACACCAAGGTGACGGCGGTGGCTACAGTAGTGACCATAGTGGTTTTGCACACACTGCTGGCAGTTGGCTGTAAGGTCGGTGAGCTGCGTGGATCTCAGATGTATGGAAGGACACCTTTACATTGAACCAGATACTCAATCTCCTCTCTTTTCTTCTAGCTCTACTTCTTTCACGCAGAAACATCCCCACCAACAGCTCTTCCTACTACCTCAACTCTCCACAATCACACAACGCTGGCCTTCAAAACCGACTGACCAACACCGAGGAGCAGCAGGGAAATGAAGACCGTCTTTTTTGACAGATCGAAAACGACTAGACTGGAGGAGACGGTGTTGATTATCACCACGGTGTGATTCACTTAATGCTTCATGGATAAAGTGCTGGGACGGTTGTGTGTATGTGCGTGTGTGTTTCGTTTGTCTAACTTATCCTGGGGTGGTTCATCTGTATTTCTACTGTGACTGATGTTTCATGATGTGGTGGATTGAGCAGTCCTTCTTTAACACTGTGACTTCCACTCATTTCATGATGTCGTAAAGGACGCAGGAAGACACTACAAAAGCTAATACATAAAACAATGTCACTCCTACTAATTTATCCTTATGACACATCACACGGACAACAACCAGATTTTTCAAGTTTAAAATGATTAGGTTAATGAGAATGCCCTAAATGTCTAATTTCTCATATAAATACACTTTGTGGCTTGTGGTCAACCCTGTGGGCTCATAGATGGAATTATGCGTGGCTCTGCACAAGAGTTTAAACATTGTTCAACAGCTGTTTTACAAAGCTCCGAATGTTATAATTGATATTATTAGATGACAATGATTGATTTGTTGGTGTGTACATCACTTTAATTTTAGAAGCAGGGGTATGCCCCCCTCCCTGCATCCGCTCTACACGTACAGATACATAGAAAAGGGACAATAATGGGGTATTTGTGTATTAAACATGTAGTGATACTGCCCTTAAGACACTGTTAGATGCTCTCAAGTCAAGCAATCTCTGAACTGTAAAGCTGCGGACTGGTCAAAAGATGATTGTAAAATAAAATAGAGTTTATGTGGTCCTGCCGGAAGAATATACATGTTTAGGTTGGCTCTAACTTATTAGTTATTCTATCACAAACTGAAACTCCAGCTGCTGCTTCTCTGCCACGTGGAAATGTAGTTTACCGTTTTCACTCACAACACTGACTCCCTGAATTTGCTTCAGTCGGATGCGCAGAAAAGAGTTTATTGAACCTGCAAAGGGACTCCAGCACATCACCGCCACTCTTCAGTCACAGAATGACCTCAGCTGCTTTACTTGCATAGACAGTTCAGTGTAAAATGAAGAAAGGGTTGATGGATGTAGAGCTATTTATTTCCTACTGTGAACCCAGGTAGGGTTGTATTAATAAACGGATTCTCTACTCCAGATTGTTTGGATCTTATTACTGTTCCAATCTTTGATCACTCACAGCTGAAAAGGATTACAAGGTTTGCAGTTGAGCGATGTGAATCACCTTAAGCAACTTCAAAGATTGACTTGAACTAGGTCCCTTATGTGACAGGAAGACTAGAGACATGGCTTTGGTTCAGACTTGATGTCTAACACAGATCTTCAGACATTTGTCTAGATTTGTTTTTTTCTCAACATACTTCATTCTGACCTGGTTTCAGGATGAATTTGACCTACTTTGACTTTGTGTTAGTGAAATGATTTGAGAAGATGCTTGACTGCTTTAAAGCTCAACTTCGACTTCTTTCAATTTAAGATTTGTTTTGTAAATATTCAGAATTAAATTGAGATAATCCATCATCGTGATATACACTATTCCCATTCCAGGTACATTGTAACAGCAAACCCTGCTGAAACCATATACCAAAAATGTAACCTGACATGCATCTCCTGAGAAATGTAACTACATCTCGTCATCAGTGCACATCTGCAGTGGATCATCGGACTCCATCTCACCCTATCCCTAGCCTCCCTCTCTTCTGTCACACCAGCCCTCCTCATGTCCTCCTCTACATCCATGAACCTTTCTGCAATCTTCCCTTTTCTCTCATGTACTCATTTCTAATCTTGTCCCAATGAAAATCCTACCAACTTCACCTTTGCCTGCAGTCTTTATGTCAGTGTCACCATCTTCAAACCATCATAGCAGGTCTCTCAACAGTCTTGTAAACCTGTCTCCATACATTCTGCAATCTCTTCTTCGCCTGTCTCGTGCACTGTTCGTTGCTTTGGGTGGTTGACCCCAGGTATTTAAAGTCATCCACCTTAATCAGTCTACTCCTCTTCTTTCCAGAGCATGCTTCCACCTCTCCAGGTTCTCTTCCGTCCGCCTTCTGTTCTCACTACAGATCACTATGTCTGCAAACATCAATCCATGCAGACTCTTGTTGGCCTAATCCATCAACTTGTCTGTCATTATTGGAAATAAGAAGGGACACATCTTTTTCATATGTACTCCATTTTCAGAATCTCAAAAGTAACAGGACAAAATAACAATTTGAATCACAAGGATTGTTTTTGAGCCTGATGCTAATATTTAGAATAACAAATCCCATGTATTTTTACTCTTTCCCCTTGTCATCCAGAGCTACGTGAGAGGAGGTTTTTGCTGACTCCATCAGCCTCGTGATCATCTTAACGCCTACTACATCTGAGTCAGAAAGCAGCCTTCCCACATTCAGATAAAGAATAAATAACACTGCAGGATTGCAGTGGAGAGACGGGACCAGATTAAACTTGCTGCCCTTGCACTACCCAGACTATGGATCTCTCACACACACACGATAAACTGTACTTTATTTACTTAAAACAGGCTTTCCTGGAACAGAGCACAATAATAATATTAGAAATAATAGGCCCCGCTTACACCGAGTGAACCACAGGAGTCTGTATGTTAAGCAGAATATTAGTAACGCATACAGACTATGAATACAACTGAATAGTTGTGAATGCATTTTACGCTCGTGCATTCACAACTATTAAAACCAGCTCCATTAAGAAAAACAAGGTAGATAAGAGAGCGTGACCAGTATGTGTACACTGTTCTTCATCAAGTAAACATTAAATGCACTACAGAAGAGTTTTCTTTTTGTTTTTTGTCTCTGTCCATTTTCTCAATTCTTTCTCATCTTCTCCCATATGGAAAAGATATTTATAAATCTTATCAAGTTTGTATCTGTCTTGTGTGAAACTTGTATGAAAAGCAGACAAGAGTGAAAACCGACATAAGAAACCTTGAAAAATTATATAAATGAAACTTGTATGTTTTGGATACTTACTAATACAATATATGAAAGTGATGAGAAAGTGGCCACTTTCATGAGTAAATCATATAAACCTTACATGATTTGCTATATGAAGCAAGCCAAAGCCGATGCAAGTTTTTCCTATTTCTTTTCCATTTGAGCTTATCAACAAAAAAATGTATGATCGCAACTTTAGCTCATATTTCAAACAATATTTCTTGTGCTGGTAAATTTAGGGTCATCACAGCAGATCATCTGCTTCAAGCTGATTCTATCCTTTGCATCCTCCAAGGTCACACCAACCCTCTGTGTGCTCTTCTTCATTACATCCATGAATCTTCTGTGGTCTTCCTCCTCTCTGACAGTTGTGTCTCGTCTCTCTAACTTTTGTCTCCAAGGTGGAAAAACTGATGAGTCCCTCTGATATGTTAATTTCTAATCCTGTCCATTCTGGTCACTCCCCAATAAAAATCTTAACATCGTCAACTATGCTACCTCCAGCTCAGCCTAATTTTTAAGCCATATTTCGCACCAGGCTTCACTACCATCTTGCAAACCTTCCCTTTCACTCTTGCCATAAACCTCAGCTCAGAGGCAATCCCACCCTAACGTTCAACCCTCCATCATGTCCCTAAACAGGATCACTTCTGGCTCAGAGAAACCATCATGATGGTGGCCTTAAGGCTTTAACATGGGGAGTGCCAAAATGAATGTAATCTTTTATTTACAGCGTGTCTGGACTGGGTGAATGTCCCTCTCCCTCCTCTGTCCAACCAGAAATGTGTATGCAGACTCACTTAAGCCTGCATAAGCCAGCTTAACTAAGAGCTATAGTTGGGTGAATGAAAGCGAAATTGTTTTGTTTTTTAAATCAATAAATAAACTTCTAGACCTCTTGAAAGTACAGAAACAAACAAGGAAACTAGTTCCACAGAAGAAAGACCTGACAGCTAAAACATGTTTCCTATTCCACTAACATCCCTTCCCCCTCAGGTAACCTGCACCCTGAGGGGGAAGTGCTCTGTTAGAACAAGGTACTATGCGATCTTTAAGACAAGACAAGGCCTGATTGTTCAAGATTTCGTATGTGAGGAGGTTTTTAAACTGGATTCTTGATTTAACAGTTAGCCAAATAACACACTGAAGGAAAACTCCTAAAAATGGCTTCATGGATAAAGAAAGTTGGGTATCATCCGTCTAGTGATGAAAGTGTTTGAAGTTTTCTTTCTAACAGGATCATCAAAGGGAAGCACGTGTAATTTTACAAGCAACAGTCCAGAGAGCGTAACTCCATGGAACGTTTTGTGCAACTCCCATTTACATCTATAAACTGTAATCTTTTTGACAGATATGATTCAAACCGTTTCTACTAATCTCTGTTTAAATGTGAGATGCCCTAACTTTACAGAAGGCTTTGGGGGGTTTTTTGTTTTGTTTTTTAAAAAATAGCATTTGGAAAAAGAAAAAAAAAAGAAAAGAAAGAAAAAAAAAAAACACCCAACCTTTTTTCCAGACCAGAGAAAGATCTAAATCAGGGGTGTCAAACTCCAGGCCTCGAGTCCTGCACGGTTTTAGATCTCACCCTATGTCAACGCACCTGATTCAAATGATAAGTTCATTACCAGGCTTCTGGAGAACTTCAAGACATGTTGGGGAGGTCATTCAGCCATTTAAATCAGCCGTGTTAGATCAAGGACACATCTAAAACCTGCAGGACACCAGCCCTCGAGGCCTGGAGTTCGACAACTGTGCTCTAAATGGAGTGCAATCCCAGTTCCACCTACAATTTTATAAATTTAAACGCTTTATGATCTCAGTAAGTACGGCTCTCATCTTTAATTACACCTAGCTACCCAATTGAATTTGGAGTAGCTGGTATTTTTATTATGGCTATTGGAACAGCATTGTACCAGTGAGTCTAGGAGAAACCACCCAAACCGTTGTCCTTAACACTTACCTCAAGTACAAACACCTCAGTGTGGATTTCCTCAATACTGTACCTCTCAAACTCTCTTCATTTTCCCACAGCTTGGCTGAAAACACTTACATATAAACACATGCATGTTCAGAACACTGCTGGAGATTAGAAACATTTGTGAAACCCAAGTTTTTAATCTTGTTTTTAGACCCTTGTTTGGTTTGTAGGCACCACTTGCCCTGAAGGCCTCCCATGAGGTCTGTGTCGCAACCTGCTGTATTCATCACAAAAAACAAAGACAATTCTATTTCTATTTAAATAAAAAACCCTTAGGGGTTTTATGAGCACCCCCAAGGTTTATGAATAAATATCAGCAATCTGACATTACAGTTATTTTCAGCTGGACGCAGCACTGATGACTAATTAGCAACTGCTAGCATACTAGCACCAGGATGGTTGTGACAGAAAGATTTCCTGTGGTGTCCCAGGAGTTCATGGGCCGAGTCACTTATTTGGGGTCAGTGAATAAAAACAGTCTGTTTTGTAAATCTTGGCCACAACATGTTTTTAAATGGAGGATTTCCTGTGGCATTAAACTACAAGCTCATTGGCTAATGACTCAATCAAGCGATGCACCTTCACAGTTAGACCCGCCCTTCTTCACGTATGATTTTGTACACACTCGACTGCACAGGTGGAAATATCGAGGCCTTTATGACATGACAGCTATGTTTTTAACACCCACAGACAATATAAATGTTTAAAATAGCTTAACCAATAAGAGTCCCCCCATTATTTCTTTTGTAAATAATACTCATCATCATGGATAAACTGCATTTTCTTTGCCAATTATCATCAATTAGGACCAATAATATTCAGCTTTCGCCCGACCACTTTCAGACCACAGTATCAGCAGATATCATTGGAAGTACCTCGAAGTTGTCTTCAGCATTACCTCCTGACCCCTTTTCAAATTAAGTAGCAGTGACATTGCCCGTTTTTAAACAGGGAAATTATGAAGACCGAGCCATATCAGCAATCTTATGGTTGTTCCTGAAAGCAAGCCAGAATATACTATTCTTAAGTCATGATTCTATGATCAGTTACTTTTTATATTCTATTCTGTTACCAATTTGCCTTGGATATTAGTCATTTCCATGCGTTGCTCCATAATAGATGCCTCATGGTGTCATTTAAAGGTTTAAAGGGTGCCTACTGGGACATCAGTGACTAATGTACCCATAAAGCAGGAATCACTTAGCAGTCTTAAGCACAGTGGCTTCTTTTAACTGTGTCTGGAGCAGACGAGTCAATGTCAGACAGTGAGAAAGGTGTTATTACTAGTTGGTGAACACAAATGAGAGAACATGACAGTGAGTCTTCCTCATACACTTCCATGGTCAAAGTGGATGCCACTATGACTACACAGAGCAATGAATCCATGACAGAAGAGACACGATGGCTATAGAGCAGCTACAACATGGTAAACATCTGTTGTATCCACAGTCTATTTAACAAATTAAAGTACTACAACACCTGACTCCAGGATGGTTTTGAAACATTTCCACAACATTTAATTTGCGCTTTTTTCCTTGTTTGCTTTTTTTGTGAAATAAAGAAAAAATATATATCAAGAAAACAAAAAAGTTATTCCTACAAACAGACATTTTTCCCCCCTCAGCACTCCTACTAACTCAAATTCCAATAGTTGTGACACTGGAAGCAATGCATAAATGTGTCAGTCTTTCTTTCCTTGACTGATAAAAAGGGGGTGTGGGCAGGGGTGTGTGTGTTGGGGCAATGATATGTTGGAGGTCATACACATTGAACAGACGAGGAGAGAGGCGTACCGGCCCCTTCTCCCTCGCCTTGTCATTGAAGTCTACTTGTGACAGTCTCACAGTCTCAAAGGGAGGTTGGGAGGAGCGTCAGGCAAAGGAAACAAAGATGTAAACTAGGACGTTGCCGGTCCGGCACAGCTTTTCTTTTCCCGCTAGCCAGCTGGCTGCATCCTGGGTCATTGGTCTTTACTGGTTCATTCTCCAAATCTTCCTCCAACTGCACCAAAGCAATCTGGCTCAACAAATGCCTGACTGGCAAGAAGCTGCTGCAATTTATTCTGATTTTTAAAAAAAACCTTCTGGGTGCAGAAAACATGAGCAGCAGCAGAAAGTGCATTTCATATTTTAGGCTGACAGGGCTGAAATGTTCTAGCTTCTCTCTGACTGTGCGATCCGTCACCTTCCATGTTGGGTACAAGAAACAATCAAATCTTCCACAAGTCCCTAAAGAGACATGGCAAGCAGCTAGCAGCTATTTGGCAACCACAGACCAACAAAAGCCAAAATTTGGTGGCAGCCAAAAATAACTCTAACAAGAATAAAGCTGACTACTATGACAGGGCCGTAATTACAGATCGATGTGGATGAGTGAACTGCTGTAAGTTTATCATCTCCTGACCATCTATTACTACTACCACCACTGTAAGTGTCGTACAGTTCACGCACTGATCAGAAACCCTTTCATATCGAGCTGGAGCCGTTTACAGTGGTGACAAACATGTTCATCTGGAATGGGAAGAACCCTACAGGATCAAACAGGTCATCAGCTCAAATACAGATTTGCCTTAAAACTCTGATTTAAAAACATGAATTTCAATGTGTGAACTTCATGCTAAATTCAGTTGTATAACACGAAATAAAGACTGGACCAAAAAAAAAAAATCTTCCTGCAACTCCTCTAATGGTGTCTTGTTGAATTTTTGTATTCACTTTGGACGGTGGCAATGCCACAATGAAGACAGAGCTGGAAATGTCCTGTGCAGACACAGCATCCTACTGCTGCTCGTCAAAGCATCCGATTCCTCAAGTTTTATTTTCCTGTGATTTTCCTCAAGATATTAAATCCATCTAAGACACCTACTGTTTTTAGAAGGTGTGAGTCGGTAATCTGAACAGTTCTACTGCTTCTTAATATGAAAAACAGGAAGTAGAATAAAGTGGTACTATGCAAAGATGAGGTAAGTTAGCATCCCAACTTATCCCATCTGCAACACCAATATTTCAGCTACTCATTCTTTCAGAGTCCGTGGGTAAGTAGGACTCTAACCCTAACAGCACGCGCAGCCACACTGAATGGCACACAGGAGCATTTACTGAAAAGCCCCAACCATTCAGTCGCTCTTTTCCATTAACCCGAGGGCATCTTCAAGTTTCCTGTTCAGATATTAACCACAGTGAGTCATCTTATAAGGCCTAGTAACATTTACGCATCACTTATATCATCACACAAGTCTCAGTGTAGTCACATTTACTGATAGAAACACACACGGTTACAACTCTGAACGTCCTAAACAGCAGCGCGCACACAAAAAGGAGACTCGCTTCTGACTGACAACAGCAGAGACCCAAACATTTAGAAATGGGGTCAAATTCCACCAGAATTAGTGCTGGCTACACGTGCGGGCAACGCTGTGTACATATTGTGGATTTGTCTGAATAAGACGCTGAACAACATTAACGGAAAGGTAACCTGTCTGAATTGGAGAATGCCATCATTTTAAAAGACTGGGGATGTCAACAAACAGCAACTTATAGCAGACACTGAGACGCTCCGTTATCATGACTCAGCATGGAAGGTGATAGAGCAACACCAATGCTTCCAAGCAGAACTCTGAGGGTCAGCCTGTCCAAGCCACGAAAAAAACAAAACAACAAAACACAAAAAAAATATTTCTACTCCTCTGGGTGCCAAGACTTGTAGATGACTTCAGTTTGTGATCCATCCTCCTCCGCCTAAACCCAAACTGCATGAGTAGGAGTAAGCAAGATGCCATTTGTTTAATAATTTGAGGGGGCTGTTTCATTCGGCACAGCTCAGTCTCTGGGGAAGTGTGGAGGGAACATGGCTGGATCCAGTATGAAAATCTAAGGTGGCACCTGTAGAGACGCAGTGATGATGATCATGATAACAGTGTCCTACTGCACAAGTGAAAAGCTTCAGCATCACTGGTGAGGAAGTGTGGAGAACCACGGGAGCGGACCGATGTTGGTATCTGACAACAAGCGGATTCTTGAGGAAAGACAAACACTCGCAGGGTCATGACATCTAAATAATGAGCTATAAAGAGAAAATAAGGGAGGTGGAGGGATTGAAATACATATCGAAGGAGGGTGGAAACCCAGGGAGGTCAGATGATAAACTGCTGTGCATCTCAGATGATACAGTCCCAGTGAGGGAGGGGGAAAAGGAAGGCTTCGGCTTTCGGAAAGACAAGAGTCTGGACGGAAACGAGAGTTTTCAACGGTTCATCTAGCGATGATTCAACAGAGCAGAAAGAGGGTGTCGAACAAAAAGGAATCTCCAGCACAGAGCTGGTTTTGGTATACTGGTTTTGGCTGCAGTTGGTGATCAATCTGGGTTGGGGAGGGGAAGGGGGATTCTTCTCATGCGGGGGCATAGGAGGTCTTTGCGAGGTCTTCGTCTTAACTGCCATAATGCATGGTGTTGCTAGGGATGACCATAGGTGAGGCCATGGAGATGGCAGCGCCCCCCATGGTGAACTGGTTGGTGACAGGATAGTAAGTACCGCTGCTACTGGGGCCGGACTGACCCGTAGTGGCTCCTGAATTGGAAACAAAGCATAACAGTCAACGTTCACACTGAGAAGACTTGGACAGTAAACTTGTGTTTGTGGACCAGTGGGCTTACCCTGGACAATTCCTGTGCTCATGATTGAGCCCATCCTGGAGTGGGTATGATTTACAATCCCTGTGTTCACTGTGACCAATCAGAGATGAAAGCACTGTTAAAACCAAGTAGCATCGGGAGTGACAAACCATTTCACCAGAGCAATAAACGCATGCCACATCAGCTGCTTTACAAAAATCTGCAGTAATTTGGGTCCCATCACAGACTATAAGCTGTATTCTGATGTAAACATCAGAAATATCACTAAAATCAAAAGCTAAACTATAACTGAGTACTTTCAAACGTTTTCAAACTAAAAGCCCTTTGATGTTGCTCAGAGGAGCCGAAACAACAGAGTGGGGTTAAAAAAATAAATTTAAAAAACAGCATTAAAAGAGTTAAGTGTGATTTGATGAGCTTGAATGTCAGTGTTTTGAGGACTAAAGATGCACTCCAGTAACAGTAAAATGATGATTTTCAGATGAGATTCATACCCAGGGGGATGAGGTTGTTGTGAGACACTGACGGGCCGCTGCCGATGACTGTGCTGAGGTCATAAGCTGCGGGCATCCCTGAAGAAAGAGGCAGCAAAGAAACCCAAAAAACAGCATTTACTATAAACCGTCAAAAAAAAACAAACAAAAAAAACACTCTTTGGGGTTGGTTCCTGAACACATCCAGAGTGGAAGTGATCTTAAAATGTGATGCCGGAGTTGGTAAGCAGTTAGTGATGCACCATGGCAGGAAGTCCTTCTACTGCAGGGCCGCACTGTACATTTGGAAGTTTAACTTTTCAGACAGGATGTTGTTGCTGTTCATTCCTCATAAATATTTTAGAACAAACTGTTTTAAACTAACATTCAACCTTTAAAAACAAACAGTCTATTAGCATATGTTGCTAGTTTAGCTGTAACCTAGCATTTCCTCTTGTATCTGCACAGTTACAGCTGGAAAAGCTGGTGCTGACTACAAGGCGTAACTCTGGACTTCAATCTAGCTCCAGGGCAAAGTGAGTCACACCTGGCTATGTCCATCATTATATACAGTCTTCTTCCCAGGTTCTCAGAAACTTGAGCTAATAAAGCTATAGAATAGATGTGCATGAAATTTCAGGCATGTGTACTATAATAAATTCATGCAGACTGGTTTTTACACTGGCTCATGTTTGAACTGATTTAGTCTTTCCTGTTTCTACATTGGAGTTTTGCTACTAAAGCGGACGTTTGTGGAACCGCTTCACTTACTTCCAAGAAGCCCAGAGAAGAGGACAAATCTGAAGAACCGCTGCAGCTACACTACTATACAGAACAACTTCATCGCTTGACCATCGTGTTTCAGCTGCTGGTCTTCATCGCTGTCATCATGATTAGTGAGCACCATCCAATGCATTTAATTCTCAGTCCTGCTTTGTTCTAACAGGTAACTATATTTGTTGTTCTTTGGTCTCTGTGTGGCAGCACGGTGGTCTTTCTGTTTGCAGTTTGTTCTCCCCGTGTTCGCGTGGTTTCTCTCTGGCTTCCTCCCACAGTCCAAAGATATGCAGTTAATGGGATTAGGTTAATTGGCCTAAATTGCCCAGGTGTGCCTGTGAGTGCGAGTGATTGTCTGTCTCTCTGTATTAGCCCTGCGACAGACTACCTGTCCAGGGTGTACTCTGCCTCTGCTCTAAGACAGCTGGGATATGGAGAATGGACATACCACGCCATGTCTGAAGTATTTACTTAATCTAGCAGTGTCTGAGTGTGTTCACCTGATACAGCCATCCCCTGACTCATGTTGTAGGCTGCCCCTGTGTTCCACATGTTCTCAGACGGGGAGGTGTAGTGTGAGCCAGGAGGGGGGTTGGGGGTAGTGCCTGTGTACCTGCACATAGATAAAAATAGATATAAGAAGTTAGAGAAGACTGTTCACCGACACCAGACACTGTGTCAATAGTGCAAAGCAGATTGGCTGTGTTTGCTGTGGTCAGGATAAACTCACCTGAAAAAGGGGTTCTTCAAGTCCAGGAGGTTGCTGGACTTTGATCCTGTCTGGTCCACCTGGGCAACAATACTGATGTCGTAGCTTTGTCTGTTAAGAAGTAAATATTGAGACTAATTATCATCAGAATAACATGATTAGCATGCAAGCAAGGTTCCTGGAGTGGCCACTTAAGGCACGCTCCCATGTTGATGCCCAACTTCAGCTAGGAAATGAACAGGTTTCCAAAACACGACAACAGGGTTTGCTGTGACGTCAAAGCTTATGCTACAGATTTGGGTGAATGAAACTGTAGTTTTCTTGCATTAATTCTAACATACCTCTTGTTGGCCACCAGCAGCGCAGTGCCGGACAAAGTGTCCCCAGCCTTGGTGAAAAGAGGAGACTGCAGGAGACAGCGCACCTGGTACCAGTGAGTGAGAGGCTCTGTGGGTGCTGTGGATAGCCACACTGTCATCCTACAGGAACACAAATAGATTGATGTTTAAGGACAAATCTGGCGCACGTCAAAACTTCTTTAGCTTCAACACACTCACGCAGACTTCCTGACTTACACTGATCCAATAAAAGCCACGTCAAACCAGAAAGCCAGGCCGTGCACCAGGCCCGAATGCATCATGTGGAACTTAAAGGGAATCTCTATCCTGAAAGCAAAACCATTTATCATTTATTAGTAGACACTCCTAAAGTAATCACAGACACACATTAAACTGGACACACACCTGTAAAGATCCTCTTCTTTGGCCTCCAGGAAGTTGACTGTGTATTTGACTGACTTGGCCATCAGAATACGGATATCAAACGTGTCCTGTGGGGGGAAAGAAATCTGCTTTCACACAACTCTAATTTCTACAAAACACTGCGCCCACAAAAAGCCAATTAAGAAGTCGATATTACCGTCAGATCGCTTTGCTCGTTTGTTCAATTCTGATCTTAAAATCCTGCACATGCATGCATGCATTACTTACCACAATTGGCTGGCGGAAATACTCGTCCACTGCTGCCCCCCGCAGGGCAGAGAGGTCTACACCGTGGAAGGAGGGCTGGTACCTGAGGGGACAGGAAGAAGTGTAGATTCCCACTTTTAGATTGCTTGATTCCTGCCTCAGCAATAAAAATGGCTCACCAACACACTTGACCCTGCAGGAGTCTTAGTGTATTTTAAAATGAAGCTGAATTCTGAGTCATAAAAAGCACACGCACCAATGCACATGCCAATGAATGTAAGTAAACAAGAGCAATAAAAATCAAATCATTAGCTCATTTTGGGCAGCGAGTACTCCTGCAAGCCCAACATGACATCATCATTTAAAAAACAAAATCAACAACAAAAACCAAGTACATTTTGTATTTAGGGACACACCTCTCCAAGGATCTACTGCTTCTTAAACAGCCGAAACCGGTTTGACGTCAACTCGACAACATTAGCATCGACTCTGATTGCGTCCTACACTCACTCGTGCCTACTGTTATCACGCTAGTTTGCATGACTCATACCTCTGAGTGCGATAAACACCTTTGCACGCTGCTGAAGCACCAACTCCCTCGCTGATGCAAACGGTCAAACTAGCCCCGAAAAGATGATTAAGATTTCGAACGTAATGACCAACATTTTGAACAATACTCCGCTCTCATAACAGAAACAAATGAATAGTTAAACTGCCAGCAGAGAAGAAAGAAGAAAACTGCCTTTACTTGGAGCTCAGATGCATGAAGGAGTTTCTCAATTTGATAAGGCATTAAAAAGACATTCATGCATAGAAAAGCTTTCTAACCAAATGAATCCGATGAAGAAAACAATGACGTTGACCCAGAGAACCTCCTTCGTTCCCTCCCTCGTTCTGTTCTTACCAGAAGTTGGCTTTGGTGAACTGCTCCATGTACAGCTGCTCATCTGTGAAGGGGGCCAGGTGGACATCTCCAATAGTGGGGAACATTTTACCTGAAACACCCGCACCGATGAAGACAGTAAGCAAAACTCGTGTTCACGTATCTTCCACCACAGTGCAAGATTCTTCTAAACTGACATCAAATGATTTGGAACACCAAAGCCTGTGGATATCTGACAACATGCAGAACTCGCCAGAAGCAGCTACTGTCACTAATCTGTGGCTGTCTGCAGTCTCAGCCTCCATTCTAACATTTCAAGTACATCTCTTGTTCTTCCAAGACTCACCATTAGGTTTGAGGAACTTCTTAGCATGCAGGTAGCTCTCCAGCATGCGCTCATTGAACAGCATGTAACCCATGGGCTCTGAAATGATGATGTCAACTTGCTCCGGCAGCGTCACCTCCTCTACTTTGCCCGGAATGACGGCCACACGCTCCCCCAGACGGTTGCTGTTCACCAGCACCTGCAGCACAACACAACAAACACATCATCATTCAAAAAGCTGGATTTAGCTTGTCTGATCTAAAGTTAATGTGGACTGTCCAGACAGCCAGAGCTCACAGCTGTTACATTTTCAGCAACAGCGAGATTCCCACAGCTCAAACAACATCACCTGAATTTAAAACATTTAGTATAGTGTTTAGAATGGATCGTAAACAGTGAGAGGCTGTGCATCCAGTGAAAGCATAATCAGAGGTAGGTCACTGATCTCAGCATGAATCTGTGTGTGTACCTCGGCGTGCTGTGCCATGGTGCTGGCCTCTACAGCGTACACCTTCCTAGCTCCAGCTTGAGCTGCAAAGAAAGAGAGGATTCCCGAGCCACAACCCACATCCAGCACCACCTGGAGAAAAGACAGCACACAGTCACAGCTGCAGGACAACACTTTAGTCTGTACTTAATGTAAACCAGCTGTTTTCAAACATCTGTCAGCCTTATCAAATAGCACATATTCAGCTCGCTACCTTGTCCTTAAAGTCAGTGTGGTTCTGGAGAATAGCCCGCTGGTAAGTCCCTGTCCGAACATAGTCCTGCATCATGTTCTGTTGCTGGGAGAGGTAGCCATAAAACTGCAGAAACACAAACACAAGCACGCTCATGAGTTTGGACTTTTGGCACTTTGACTTGAGCTCAATTTGCAGTTTTAAAAAAAGAGAAACAAAGTTAATCTTCTTTAAGTTTCTTAAAAAAAAGATAAGTAAATAAAAGGACCAGCTCAGACATAAAGCACCCAAGTTTGTGCTGGGATCTGTAAACAACCAAACCAAGCGGCTTCTCAACAGATGGATGCTTGCAGGTAGAAGTGCTACAGAGCCCTTTTAACTCCTCCTGGAGCTGACTTGCAGCTACTTTTAAACACAAAGTAGTTCAGATGGTGCCCAAAAAAACAGAAGCAGGCTTCATTCTGACTGAATATTCCTGTAATGAGCAGTCTATAAATACTCAGCCAAGAACAAAGTAAGCGTCATTACTGCAGTGTGTTTAAAAGGAAATGTGGATTCAAATTAGTCAGGAGATAATTCAAGAGTCCCAAAATTATGTGAGAGTGTGTGAGAGTGTGTGACAGTCACCTGGAAATACTGTACAGCAGAGGACTCCTCTGTTCTTTCACTGAAGACAGATTGCTCTCCAAGATGCCCACGACAGTTCTTCAGCACGTTATAAAAAGACTGAAAGTCTGAAGCGAAGCACAAACACACCGTAAGTTGGTTTTGTTGAGCTACACTGCAGTTTAATCCTTTTTCTCTTCCTGTGCTGTCAGCTGTAAACAGTTTGGTTTTCTGTCCTCTCGTGCTGGGAAACAATATTAAATCATGTGCAACAACTGCAGCTTAGGTGTAACAAATACATGATTAAATAATTAAGTAATTCAATATCACAGTTTTAAGATTTAAGTTCGCATTTCACAAGCATAGATCATTTTTTTAAACTGCCATGTCCCACATACCTTGGTGTGTGTCTGCATTAATCATGAGTGGGTCTACCTCCTCCTCAGTGCACACAGTATTAGCATTTTTAACACATATCATGGAAAATGCACCAATACTGATGCATCCAACAATCACAACATTTCCTTCTTTTTCTGCTTCATTTGTGCATTTAGACGACTTTTTGTTCAAGGTGAACACAGAAATCTCAATTAATCGCGTGCCTTGAGGCGGCTGTTGTGATTTGGCGCTATATAAATAAAATTGAATTAAATCTCAATTTATTCCCAAATAAAATAAAATTAATAAATAAACAAAAAGCACTTCATTTTTTCAGCATCTGTCAGCTTGATGGCAGTGGCTGCTATTTTTCCAATGTCATCAGATTTGTGGCAGTAGTGAGAAGGGGCATATGCACAGGCACACGTGAGCATGTGTGCATCCAAACGGAGGTATAGAAATACATTAAATATAATCTTTGCCAACAGCACCCCGTTCATCTGAACATGTATCTGTCAGAGTATAGCCAATCACAAGCACAGATGAGTGTACTGCCTGTGGGAAAAATGTGAAGCTGTTAAATCCATAAAGCAGGTTGAAAGTAACAGCTGCTGACAACGCAGCCCTGTGTGAGTGTGTGCGTGTACATGTTTAGACAGCTTAGTGAGGACAGAAAATGGGCGTGCAGCTATATTAGTGGGGACCAACAGTCACTTATGGGGACAAACTGCCCTTCCCTGTGAGTTTGAAAACATTTTTGAGGCTCAAAATGTGGTTTTAGTGTCAGGGTTACAGTTAGGTTATGGTTACGTTTAGGCTGAGGGTTAGGACTAGGCATTCATTTTCATGGTTGGGGTTAAAGTAAGCAGCTAGGGAAAGCATGATGTCAATGAGATGTCCTCACTGAGATATAAAAACATGTATGTGTGTGTGTCTATAGTAGTATTATAAAAATGTGTGTTTTAAGCGTTTGACTAAGACTGATAAAGACCTCCAATATCAACAAAGATTAGCCTGTTTGAAGCGTGGAAAGAAACCTGGCAAAAATACTGACTAATTAAGTTAACTTGATATGAATATCGCAACGAATGAAATGTGGGACAATCGGATCTGATGAGTATTTCATTAAAAGGCATCTTTAGTTTTTATTCTTTCAGTTGCAGACCGGGGGGTGTTTAAGGGTTTGAGTAACAAATAAAAATAAAGAGAATCCAAACCAAGGCTTTGTCTACGTACACATCTGACATGAGGTCAGCAAGGACAGTATAGTTGTCCTGCTTTAGGATCATATATTAATGTTTACAGAAAAATATACTTGTTGTAAAACTGTTTGCAGAAAAAATAAATAAAACAGGGAATAAATTTGGGTGTAAGAATCTACACTTATGCTCATCAGAGAAACAGACACTCTCCTACACTCCCTGCAGAGGTCTGAGGAGCTTTCCAGGAATGGTGACACAATTTTCATTTAACAGATAAACAAACACTATTTTAACTAATAACACTCAAATGACTGCACTGTTCCTGAACACACCGTTGACTCAGTGCAAACTGTAAACAGTGTCCCTGCAGGTGATAAAAGCAGGCTGTCATGAGATGAGTATTTGACTTTGTTGTTAACAAGCTGCACCACACCCCAGAAACAGCTCACCATCATCAGCTCCATAAAACTCCAGACACAAAACCCTTTCAGAGAGTTGACATATTCTTGGCTCCAAACTTGTATAAAATGCAACGTGTAACAGTCTTACTGTGGTGGGGTGAACGGTGCTTATATTGCACGTTTCTACTCTACTACAAGCTTCATTCACTTACTCACACTCACGCACTTTTTTTTCCTATTACTAAGCATTGCAGTGAGGACAGCTCAGGGTTCAGTATTGTGCCCGAGGACATTTTCACATGCCAACTGGAGCAGCCTGGGATCAACCTACCAACTTTCCAACTGGTAGACAACCCGCTGTACCTCCTGAGCCACAGCTGCCTGTGTGTTTACCTGTAGGTGAGGAGAACTGCAGCAGCACACTGTTACAGCCCAATGTGATGATGAATGACTGCTTCCCCACGCGACTGCACTCTGTCTCCCTGGAAACCGAACATTTGAACACGCTCGCCTCGTCTCCTAGAAAGAAAGGGAGAGAGAACAGAAAGAGTTTATACTTATCTTTACCAAAATATAAACAAGCAGCGAGGTGATGCTGCTTAAACTCTGCTGGTGGTTAAAAGCAGCGAGGGCTGAGATCACAGCATGTGAGTGCCAGAGTGCTGAAGGAGGGTAGCAGAAGAAAGCACAATGACCACAGCTGATATCCCAAATGTCCCATGTTATTAATGACCAGGAGGCCTGCACCACATATCATCTGGGATAATACCAATGTAGATTTTTACGCTGTATAAATAAGTCCGATATGATTGCTATAACAATGGCATATATTTATGTTCCCTAGTGTGGCAATCACAGGCACGTCTGAGAGCAAGAGACACATGTCAGTCTCTGACAACTTAGGAAGGTTATGAAGGAGGAGATGCTAGTAGTTGGATACGTGCCACCTAAATGTAAACAATGACTCCACCAAGTGTCTATGACATTTGTATACACCACATAAAAACAATCACAACAATAAGACAATATGTAGCACAATATGCATCTCAGGGATGATTTCGGGGAAACCAATTTGTCAACCTGTGCGCAGCTCATGTTCACAAATTTGAAATAAAGGATTGTTCATCAAAAACAGGTCCAAACTAACGGGGACAATAGTCATTGTGGTGTTTAGGACAAGATTTGCTCTCTTACACCATTTAATGAAAGATTCAGGAACTGGACAGTGCTCATCCTCTCTATCGTATAAGAAGCCCACTAAAGCCAATCGAGAGGGCAGCAAAAATTCTCCTGCCACAGCTGATGAAAAGTCAACAAAGAAATAAATAAATCTTAGCACGACTCCTGATGAGTATGTACTACATGCAGCAAAGTTAATATAGCATCTTCCACCCCATGCTGTGTCACTGCTATTGCATTATAATGCTGGTGTTGGCACCTTGTCTCAGTAGGTTCACACTTAAAATGATTGGAAAAGGAGGATAGAAGAGACCTGGACACAGTGCAGTCTTAGTTTCCTTAGTCCGGCTCAAACAGGCTGCAAGAAGATCTCTGCAAGAGCTGAAATTTACTGATTTGCGTATATTTGTATGTGTACACAAAACAACCGGAACACAAGTCGGAACTACCTTGTTGACATCATTGTTAAAATGCAACGTTTTACCTGTATCCAACTGCTGGGTCTAAACTCAGACCCCGCTGTATCCAGGACTTATTCCCGTGAAAGAAAAACAAGGCAACAGCGATCGATCGTTTCACTTGCAAGGGAGGCCTCGTTGATGTCTACCACGAAATGCCCCCAAATCCGGCCTCCTCTCGCTGCCTTTTATTGAGAAACAGTTCACACAAAACACATCACAGCAAAGCAACGCCCACATGGTTCTAAGACAAGGCATTGTATGTATATGTGTGAACTTCTGTAAGAGTGTGTGTGTGTGTGTGTGTGTGTGTGTGTGAGAGACCTCCTGCTGACCAAAGGGTCATAAAAGCACAAGAAACAAATCTTCCAGACAGGGTGTATCTGCAATAAGACACTACAGCCCCCCACCCAGAACCTCGAGAATCTGGGAAGGGGGACAGTGGAATTCCTTTCATCAGAGTTGGCAAGCATAAAAAATGACAACATTTAACAATTCACTCTAACACCAATGTCTAAAGAGACTAGAAAAAAACAAAACTGAGACTAGCTCTCCTGGTTGCGTGTAGCCATCTGTGGGCTGATAAGGGAGGAAGTGTGAGCTTGAGCTGCCTTTGGTTTTGTTAACGTTATAGAGCTCTCAGGATGTGCTCCTAGATGCACAGGTTAAATTAACTGGTGCATCCTAAGAACACCCAATGATTTCTATTAAGAAATTCCTTCTGAGCTTTTGTTTCAGTTGTCAAAAAGTTGATTTTACTTACTCTTTACCACTGAGGTCAAAGTGGACGATAAAGGTGTTTCTAGAATATTGCTTTCTTGTTGCTGGGCTGGCATTCTGCCTCAGTCCATTTATAGTCTGTCTTTAGAGTTTATCAGGACTAAAAGTGTCTGATAAAGGTGTGAAGACTCCTGTAATGTGTTTACTGTTACAGAGGAAATACACGACCAAGACAAAAAGCTATTTTAAAAATCAGAACATACTCCATCAATATAGCAACATAATACGCTCATACTCTACTATAACTGACTAAAGTTCATTATGACCATTTTTCATTTCATTTATTTCATACTGAGAGCGCTTAGTCTTTTATTTTAGCCTCAGGGTACAGTCAGCCTGCACCCTCATGGGCCTCGAGTCAAAACATCAGACTGGAAGAGCCCAATACATTTCTTTCAGTTTCTCAGTCGTCTATCCTGTCAGGTAACTGAGCAGAACGAAAAGCAACTGCTTTGCTATGAAACAGTGGTTTAGTGCAATGGCATATTTTGCTCTTTGCAAGAATGAACGATTGCATGCTGACAACAGCAGAAAGGATACCAGGACACCGAAGCATAAACTTCTATTTTCTGAGGTTTCACATTCACATTTCATTATGAAAAACAGGCCATGTAATAAAAGTCAGGAGGAAGGAAAAAACTGTATAGGGAAGTTCCACAGAATCGTTTCTGTAAAAGTGCCCAATGCAAATATTCCTCCAGGGCCAAACAGCAGGCCCAGTGTGAACTCATAAAGCAAGCGGAGCTAATCCAGCATCTATTAAAGGATTGAGACCGACACTTCAGATTTAGAGACATGCATCTTCTGGGAGAAAAGCCAGCCAAGCATGTCGGTGAGTTCTCTTCTCAACCACTTAGACTACAAAACAAATGATAAGATACCTTTTTAAAAATGTGAGAAATTACCCGTCTCAGTACAAAGACAGATGATCCAGGCAGTCCACTGACCAACTGTAGGGGATCAATGGATCACACAGTTCCTATATTGTGAACAAAAGTGTCGATTCTGATCATTTTTGAAATGTCACACATTCAGTCACCTGAAATTGAGGTGACGCAGTGCACTTGTGATGTCATTAAGGCTTTTTTTTTTTACGAGCTGGCTTCTGCTAGCCATGACCTACATCTTTACGATCCAGGCAACTTCCCATTAAATGACAACATAAGATAGCAAAGCCCATTTTCTACTAGTACCTACTCAACTACTGTCATTTTCTAGTACCACCTAATGAGTTTGGGGTCACACAGCAACATGACTGAAATTCCTGTGAAATCATTTGCATGTAACACAAACAAAGCAACAATGGACCACACCAAGGCGATGGTACACCTGCTGCTCAGTCTATGGCTTTGTGTCAGACCACAGTGTTGGTTGTTGTCCAGCCGTTTCCCTCATTGCCAGGTTTCAAAAATGGCGGTTTGATTTTTGTGAAGGAGTCACTCTCATGATGCCATTGACTGGCCAATCGGTTGACCCCGGCGGTGCAGGTAGTTGAAAGACAAAAAAAAGCAACTGCTACCCAATGCAAAAGTCGAGCCATGTAGGTACTAGTAGGAACAGCAATTTCAATAAGGCGGCCTCTGTTACATAAACATATGAAGGAGCTCAAGTTCTATAACTTTCACACCGTCCTGCTAACATTTCTCCACTGTTACCTTCATCAATTCAGTGAAAGAAATGAGCCTTCTATTCTGACAATATCTGGAACTCGCACAAAATGATTGTGCGCAGCTGTCGTCTGTGAGCAGAATTAACGTTGCTTAGTTTTCACTAAGCTGCTTCCTCTCTAGGTCTCCTCTTACTGCCTCACCCACAGTGAGCCTGCACCTGCTCAGCTGTGATGAGTGTGATGATTGTTTATGGGGCTTTACGTCATGGATACATGAACCTGACTGGACAGGAAATGACAATACACAATATGCACATCACTGCATGGTCAGCCAGTCAGACTGCACATCCAGTGTCTATATCTATCTATCTATATTTTTTTTTCATCTATATGGACTTTCAGACTAGCATGAAAGTTAAAGGTTTCTAATTATGACATTTTAAATATATCATTTGAGACAGCAGTCTAAAAAAGTGCAATATTCTTATGTATTTCAGTAAAGCATGAACACTGGACACAGACCTCCCCTCTAAAACATCTTATAGGGATTGTAAGGCTTACTGCAGCACAAGAGACACTTCACTAACAAGTCCTCTGAAAAGTCTTTGGTTGTTCCCCTGTAATGGTGCATTCATGTGGTGCTAAAATTACAGGGAAAAATCTGCTTCACATCTCCAAAAACTGGCATGAATTCCTACCTAAGTCCAAAAAAAAAAAACCCATCTTGGAAAGATTGTTGGAGTTTTGGTACAGGAGCTCCCGAGCTGTCACACACAAAGAGACGACAGATGTTTTATTAATGGTGCTAATGTGTGTATCAAATGACATTTTTATAACAATTAAGTGGTTATATTTCATTAGGCTTTTTCCATTATTTACTAATATTTAATATTTCCACATAGTGACCTGAATTTGTTATACGAGTTTGTTTTTGTAACGCTTTCCAAGTCAAAGACAAATCAAGTGCTTTTTACATTTAAACTTAAATCACGTGAACCCAGCAAAGAGGGCAGAAGACTTCACCATACAGGAAATCCAAGCATCGGAGGAGCACATGAGTGCAGGGTCTCCAGCAGAGACGAGCCTGCTGGAGAGGATTGGTAAAGCGCCCTTCTTTCCAACCAAACCCCCAGATGTCGTTCTTTCAAAGCTGGTAGACTTCAGACCTGGCCCATTAGTAATGTAAGTGACATCACTTGTGGAAATTTACTAGACTACACACAGCTCCGGAAAGGTCTGCGTTACCCACACAGCAATACTGCCCAACAATTTGAAACAGACTGTGTGTAAAATCAATGACATAAGTTATTTGCGGCAAACCTCGTTAGTTTGTATAACTTGTGTTCTCTGAAAATCATTTTTAGAAGAAAGCTCTACGGTCTGATATTATACACTGAAACCTGGGCGCAGAGTTGTGCTTCTCTTGAACTTGAGCGTGTGAAGCAGAAGGCGAGTCCAGCGCGGCCGTTTCTTTTCAGCGGGACATCCCATTCAACAGAAAAGCCGCGGAGGAGCGGAGCGGCTCTGCTGCTGCCTCCACACGGGAGGGAAGGAGGCGGCGGGACCCGGCTATTGTTCCAGCGAGAACAAAGATAAACGCATAAGTAATGAGGGCCCGGTTTCGTCTTGGCACCTTAAACATTACGAACTTATACCAGCACACAGAGTGCAAGTTTTACAAGGGAACGTGCTGATGGCTAAAATAAAGAGCAGCGATGACGGCGAGTCGTCCCAAGGATTACAACACATCGGAGCGGGTCAGGAGTGATGCCCTCTGCTCTGGGCTCCAAAACAATCGGGAAGGCTAGTCCACGAGCTAAACACTCGAACCCGTCCATCGGGTGTCTCTAGACAACACAAAGTCTATTCGTTTACATATTAATATATTGAACATATTTGTGAGACAAAATACACGTTGGTGAGATAGGAGGGGGAAAACAGGGAGAAAACACAAAAAGCAAATGTGCGGGACGTTGGCGCATCACCGCTGAGGCCAGGCTAGTGGCATTGTTTAACTAGCATTAAAGTACACATTACTTAGCTACCCTGCTTACTGATGCGCTTAAGCTACGTTGCATGTGTTACGTTATACGTTTCCCGTGGTCTTCAAAGCACTGAACTCGTGCGAATGGCGAGAGCTTAAAGTTAGCAACATTAAAACACCTACGGGACGGTGATAAAACGGGGTTTTAAGAGCTTCCTCGTGACAAGCAGAAGGTGGCGACGTGGTCTCTCAAGATGCGTTAGCTTCTCGGCTACTAACGCTGGCAGTTTAGCCTGTAAGCATTAACGCTGCAATAGCATTAGCGGCGCGGCAGTTGAGTCAGGCCGACCATCTGCGGCAACTGCGGAAAAGGGTCAACTCACCATTGGAGAGATTGAGGAGGGCAGCATCTTGTGATGTCTTCACTTCTAACCGCAGCGGCTGCTGCTCTGAGTGCCGCTGTATATCTCCATTCGCGTCTCCAATGGAGAGAAGCCGCACGCCACGGAATACCGAGACCGCCATCTTCGCTCTGGAAGTAGAGACAGATCTGTGGCGCTCACATCCAACCAAGCACTGCTCTCTGCTGGAGGCACACTGGGCACCAACGCGATAAGCCTTTGCAACAGTGCCACCTGGCGGCTAGAAATGGGCATTGCGTAAACACCATCGCGCAATACGGCATGTGAAATCAAATTTTATCATGGAGATTAAAATATATCTATTATTGACGATTTAAAAAAAACAAACAAACCTTAAAAACCAAACGAAAACTGTACTTCTGCCCGACACCCACAGCTGGCTATTTGTTTTTAGGGTCTCTTTATCGCCATGTTACACAAGAGCAAACACGGTATCTCACCCCCCCTAACCACCATCGTCACCACCTGCACCCCCTCTCACTCACACACAGACACACGCCGTAATAGTAAAAACAAAACCTTTGATCAGCACCATAGAGATTAACCACAGACAGTAACACATTTTTCTAGCTCAGGTTATAAACTTACCAGCTTCTTCAACTAGACTAGTACAAGCTCAACACAGATTCAGCCCTACTAATATAACATAAAGACGACTGTAATGACTGTAAGCAGGCAACAGAGAGAAGCCCATTACCTGCAGGTGCTCTCCGACTGTATGGGGTCAGCGCACCACAAAACCACTGAGACTATCATTTCTAGTGGACCAGCTTCTAGATGTATTTGTGTGAGTGCATAGTTTCAACATATAAGAGAAGATAAGATAGAACTTTATTAATCCCTCGGGTGGATTCCTCTGGGAAATTCGGTAATATGAGTGAGCACAGTGTTTCATAATTAAATAACCCATCAGAACTTTATTTTTTAGGCTTTGCTCGAGACCAAAGTCCTGGCCTTGTACTTTATTTGAACATCACTTTTTTGCTTTGGCTTTCTAAACATGATGAACTCCCTGAAAAACAAATTGTTGCATTGTTGAGTTTAACCAATTCATGGGTATTTTCCAAAAATGACCAAGAGCAGGGGCAGGAATTACAAGTAATATACGTATTTCCCAGCATGCATCAGCACTGCAACATCAACACTTCTCAGAAAAGGCACTTATTTTTAATCAATGGAGCATGAACTGATTGCTCGAACATCCGAAATGCAGATTCTCAAGAAGAGCCTGCAACAAGAAAAATAAAGTTCGACTTTGGTTCAGAAGATAGAAGTGCAACTTAAACATACAGCGGAACTCTAATCCAATAATCCAGGTGAGTAAAACCCAGAGAGTTGATTCAGCTCATCTGGACACGTTTTCAGTGAGAGAAACGTGTCATCACTCATCTGAGTTTCAGCTTACTGCAGGTTTCCCCAACCTTCTAAACACTGCTGATGCACAGTGAGTGACACAGGCATCACAGGCTAACATGGAGCCACAGGCTCAGTTTTAGGCCTGTTAACGTCATGACCACCGATCAATGGCGACGAGTACTATTCATGATAGTGATTCATTAACTCTTGCGTCTGCTTCCCCATTTCCATGATAGCCATTAGCTTTTCACATCCTAAACACTGACCACTACATTATTAATAATGTATAAACATAGTACATCTTCATTTTTTGAAGATATCTTTTGTGCATTTTGTATTACATTTTTAAAAAACGGAGAAAGCAAACGGAAAGGAAACAAAGTACATACAGATTGTTAGGGTAATAATTTAATGTGATACATGCATAGTAGCAATTAAATGACAGTGCAAGCAACAGTAGGTGTAAAAAACACAAGGGCCCATATCTGGCACATTTCATTACACTGTAAATAAAGTCACCATAAAACATTTGCTGTTCTTTATGTTATGATATGAATTCAAATACATTTTAGAGAGAGCTTTCTGACACAAACTGATGGCTGGTCATTTGTGTAGTACGCTCCGTGTCCAATGAGCTTCATTTATGCTCAGTTAGTTCCTTCATATCTGAATTAACTCGTGGTCATTTTCAGTGGTAAAAATAGATGATTACAGACAGTCAGCTTCTGACTGATGATGGGAATACATGCGTTAAACTCAGTTGTTCAGAAATTGAGTTATATTGAATGTTTTCATCTAGTGCTTGAAAGAATTGACAAAAAATGAATATATAAATAAAGAAATAAAGATTAAAACGATTGTTTTACACCTGTTCTGGACATAGACTAAAGATAAATGGAGCCAGTGTGATGTTGCTCAGTGGGTTTGTTTGAAGTTATATTTGGATGAGAGTGTGACATGTTATTTACCAACACTAGCAGTTAGCTGCTCGTAGTGTTAAGTAACATAAAAAAATATTTGAATAGTCTGAGTAAACACATTTATTTCTGTTTTAAAGCAAACTAAATGACATTTGGAGCCAAGTGGTCATTAGAGGAACTTCTGTTTCTTGATTTTTAAAGTCTAGACTCTAAACTCTAGAGTCTAGAGGTTGCTGCTTGATCCTGGGAAACATCTATAAATGGGAATAAACTGCTTAGGTTTGTATTTTAAGGTGTAATTTTCATGGGAATTTTTCTAGTCATGTTGTTTTCAGCTGTGTGAGTTTTCATCCAGTTTAATTCAGTTGTATTTTATTTATATAGTGCCAAATACAATTGCACATCCACTGATAATGACTGTTAAAAATGTTATTCCACAGGTCTTCAAAACAGAAATGCAGAATGCAGAAACACACAAATAATTAAAATAAGATTGGCTAAATGTTTCACCTGAAATCATTATCATTTAATCAACTCCCTCACTGACTAGGTCTTCGTTATCTTCAACAGTGGCGGCGCACATGACAGAAATCCACGTTAGAACAATGAGGAGACTGCCTGAATGCACTCTACGGATCTACAAAGAGAACAAGTAGATTTAGCTCAGAGGGATACATCTTGTGCTCTAATAAATAACAAGCTTATTGTTTAGCATTTCCAAAATTAAAAGAGCACAAATATATATATAAAAACTCATACCTCAGAGGAGGACACATGACTTGGGAGGCCGGAAAGGATTGTCACTGGAGGGCACCCCGGTGAGGAGAGGGTCTTTGTGGGCATTTTGCAAACAGAAGTTTTTCAGTTCTGCAGCAGCCTGAGAAACCTGAAAGCAAGTGTTAGTGTTAACTAATAAGTACTATAACTAAAAGAAGAGTGCTACAATAACTCCTCAGAAATATTCACAGTATGTGATGTGGAGTTTTGGTTGTTTTTGTTTTGTTGGCATATCCCAAATAGCACAGTAAACACAGTGGAGGCCGTGTCACAGTCTGGGGCTGGATTTATCTAATGGTGTTGAGAATCGTATCAAAACTAACAGAATTATGGACACAGAAAAGTAAAAACCAGACTTTGATTTATTATGTAGTACCACTTGTAAAGCGACTGATCAATGAGCCCAAACACACTGCCAACGCAGTAAAAAGGATAGCTAAATAAAACACACTCACACACACTGAAGCTATGTGGGATCATCCTGACAGAGAATGGAACAAAAACCAGCAAACATCCAAAGAAGAACTGTTTTTAGAAAATCTTGGAGAACCTTTCCTGAAGATTACTAATTAAAAAAAAGTACAGACTGTATTGAAGAATAGATGTGATCACATAAAATGTTGATTTTCAAGCTTGTCAGAATTTTACAAACTCTGATTTTGCATTATATAAAAGTGAAGTCCTAGCCAAATATAAATAAGTGAGAGGTGGCTCAGGACTTCTGCACAGTACTGTACATGCTGTCAATAGACATGGAATTGTCATTTCCTTTTCCAATAAATAGGTATTGCACACTTTACTAAGCATACCTGTTCAACTGCTTGTTAATGCAAATATCTAATCAGCCAATCACATGGCACTTGAGGTGCCATGTGATTGCAAAATGCATGTGTAATGCATTTTGGATGTTACACTTTGTGATTTTGCCCACATTTGTTTTGCTTATCAAAATATTTAAAGTTAAAAAACACTGATGCCAGTTTCCATTGCATGAGCTTGAAAATCATCTGCAAGTTGTTTCTGACACAGTGTGAGGTCCTGTTTCATGTGGATTTCCTGTGAGCCCCTCAGCCTTGTGCTTGGTCCCCAATACCCCAGTTTAACACAGAAACCATAAGAAAATGTTGCAAAACTTACAAAACTAACATCACAAATTAAATTCTTCTGTGTGTGTGTTTTGGTTTTCGGACTGTAACAAATTACAAGAACTTGTCTGCTGAATGAAACTGTTGTGTGATTTCTTTTAATTCACCAAACACAGACACACTTGAAACTGGTCTGACTTCTGTTCTAAAATAAGTAGCCACCCAACAATCAGTCCAGTCACGCAGCACCACAATTAACAAAGCTGCCACTGTGTTTGCTCCTACAGAAAAGTCTGTTTTGCTACCATTTCCACTGCACACCAAGAGATGACACTGTGAATGGCTTTCAAAACACGCTAACATGGGAATGAATAAAATATAGGTTATTGCAGTGGTGTGCGTATCAGGTCGTTTGATGTCCTTTGTGAATGCAGGAATAAATAATTCAATAATTCATTTTAGTGAGTGTATAGGCTGTATACTTTTAACAAGAGCAAACACAGAACACTTATTGAAACACTGAAATAGCTTTTGAATTTTAATGTTCCCACTTTGACGCTAATTGACAGATTAATTAGCTGCGTCGGGCGCCACGTTAAGCTTAGGTTGTGCTTCAGGGCAGGAGTCACGCGCAGGCAGCGGAGTAATAAAGTGTTGAGTTCAGCTGTGAAGCGAGGTGAGCTTACCTTTATCCGGCGGACGCTGGCCTCCAGACGAAGCTGTTTCACTGCCTTCTGAGCGATGACTAAACTGCTGTTGGCGGCGCTGTTGTTCGACATGATTGAATCCAAGTAACAGAGTGAGGGGGCAAGTAGACAACTGCACTTATGTTCCAAGTTTGGGCTGTAGGAAAGTACATCTTCCGGTCCAAGCTTTCAAAATAAAAATCCTGTTCGTGTTCATGACTGAAAAAGTATTTGGACCATTCAGTTAAAAAAAATATATATATATAATACTCCATTATAACACAGTAATAAACTTTCGTTTTCTGACAGTGTTACAAAGTTGCTGCTTCCATGACTAAGTAAAACAAAAGAGTGAAATAAAATAAAAATAAAATGACTTTAGGCTCATGTAGGAAGTAAAGACAACACATCACAGAAATTGTAATACAAATTGTATAGAAAAGGTTTAATCTTTAAAAACACACTGTCATGGTCCTGGTTTGGTGACCCAGCCTTTGTGTTTAGCTCTTTAGTTCTGTGTCTTCGGCAGGACATGATCATAGTGCCACCAAGCTTCCCTGGGACACTGACAGAATGTGCTGGAAATTTCCCATTCGATGAGTCTTCTTCCTTACCCAACCAGTAGGTGTGATAGAGGGGTGTGGAGCTTACTCTGTGACATCCTCCAGATATCTGCATAGCTGAAGCACCTGTTCACTTTCAGAGACTCCATGGGTTGACTTCCTTTCTGCTTATTTACGGTCAAGAAATGGTGCTTTATGGGGCTTCATGTAGCCCCTGAGGTAAGGTGAATAGAAACCCACTTGTGTTGCAGTCTTTCCTGCTGGCAGATGGCCTTTCCTAGTCATCCACCAGCCTTTCCCAGTTGTCACCTGTCCTTTTGAAGAGGTCACTGGTTTCCAAGAGTGCTCAGATTCTTTTACAGGCGTGATGTTTCTCCTGCTCTAAGCCTGTGCACTTGCTCTGCCAACAAGGGTCAGCTGCACGGTTGTCAGCTGCACGGTCATCAGCCGGAGGCTAAGAGCATTGGATGTTTTGCTCCCTATCTCAGTACATCTCCCAGTGGCGAGGCAGGGACACAGTTTGAAAACCATAAAATTGTATTTCTGCACTCACAAGGGGATTTCCTGTGAAAGTCACATGCAACAGGTCTTATGTAGCAATGAATCCAAATTTGAAAATTTTGGTGCAAATCATCCCAGTATTTGTATCGGGGCCATCAGTAGTGAGGTTCAGCAGTGATTGTCTTCTGTGCAAAACACAATGGAGGCTATGTCATAGTTTGGGGCTGAAATTTCAGCTAGTGGTGTTGGGGATCTTATCAAAATAGATGGAATTATGGTCACAGAAAACTGGCATCAGATTATGAGATAACATCCATTACCATTTGGAAAGCATATGATTAGCAACAGCCTAATTTTTAAACATGACAGTAATTTCAAACACATTCCCAGAGTAAACACAAAGTGCAGCACTCAGTCATGGACTGGCTCCTTCAGAACCTCGATATAAACATACTGAAGCAGTGTACGATCATCTTCATAGAGAACAAAACAAAAGCTTGACAACATTCAAAGAAAGGGCTTTGGAATATCTTTCAATGAGCCTGCAAAACTCCCAGAAAGTTGAGTCTGCTTATACACATGTAGTGTTTTTAGTGGGAGAAACATTTTGTCACTCATCTGAGTGACTTCTTCAGGTCATATTGACATTAGACTGCTTAAACAGAGAGCATGCATTGAAAAATAACTGAAAATCAGCATTTACTGACTTTCAAGCTCATTAGAATTGTGCAAACTCTGTTTTTGCCTTATATACTGTATTTCTATATAAACTGACACATTATCAATACATCACTGGACCTGAGGCTCGGGTTCTAGAGTGGGTGTAGCAATGTTTTGAATGCATCCATCAGAGTTTGAGTGTATTTGTGTGGGAATATTAGATAAAAGTGCTTGTGTATAGATAAAAATACTGAATGAATGCGTGTGTCAAAGTACTGAAAGAGATTTGCAGTAGAACCCACTTTGAGTGCTAAAACTGAGTAGAAAGGTGCTGTGTAAGTACCAGTCCGTTTACCTCTATCCTATTATCCTAGCAAAATATGACTCAATACTTTTGTACAGTACTGTACAACAAAGCACAAATTATTCTAATTAATTAATCTAACTAAACTAATTTCAAACGAAGGCTCTTAAATACTTGGTGCCTGATTTTTCACTAATTTGCCTCTTCCTAATCCTCACCATTATTATTTAACACGTGCTTCCTCTTCATACTATATAGATTTGTAGCTGGACTAAGTGCCTCTGAATGGAACTCTTTTTTCTTTTAGGTGCTCACGAAGTTTGAGGAAACAGCGTTAGCCGGGTTAAACGCACCATTGCGTGGTTTGCCAACTGACAGACGAAGAAAGCCAGCACGATGAGGTTGGTCAGCAGGTGGCGGTATAGCACCTCCAAACCCGTTGGATAAGTGCCAATAAACCCAAAGGAAGAAGAAGTTGAAATTGGTTCCGGAGGAGCTCCGGGGTCACACAGGAAAGCTAAACCCTAAAATCCTTCAAAATGCTGTTACGAGTGAGTACTGAAAACCTTTCCAGTAAGCTTGACTGTCCGCAGACGACACATCACAAACTGGTTATATGTGTACTCGGCGGTTTGTGCTGTTATTCTGTCGTGTTGATGATGTTAGCTAACAGCTTGTGTGACATAAGTCTGATGGCATCACCTTTAACTTCCTAAGACTCGAACTCTTCCACGACATGCATTTTTAATTTCTCTTTGATATTTAGGCATATTGGGACTCGATGAATGTAAAAACAAAGAATTACCAGATTTTTTTTACCTTATTTTTAAGAAAAATGAGAGCCACATATGAGGATATTTGTTTAAAATTTCGATAGAACAGTAGCAGTATAATGTCCTCGTAAGTGGATATCAGGCCCTTGTAGAGCGAAATTGAGTATTTTGGTCTAAATAACCCAAAATGTGATGTCCACATATGTGGACGCCAGGTCCTAGGAGGTTAAAGCTGCCAGCTCTGTACGCTAACAGCACTGAGGATCACAGAGAGCCCGATCAGCAAACACAACGAGCTTAAAAGCAGTTTGTGGGGCTTTCTCCCCACGCGGTGCTTCTTTAGTTTTTTTTAGTTTGTATTATTGTTATTATTATTTGATTGTACAAAGAGTGTTCAAAATAGTCGTATGAAAAAAAGTTTCAACTCATGATCAGAATTCTATGAGCAAATTCTCTCTGGATTATTTTTTAGTCCGAGGACAGCTGTGAACTTATGAACATGTTTGCTCCTTAAGCAATTTTAGTCTGTCACTTAAAAACAAACTAGTGCTGAAAACATCCCTTAGAGATGTTGGCCTTTATTCACATGATGCATATGGTCACACATAGTGTCATGCACTTGCTGCAGATTTGACAGCTGCACATTCATGATATGAATCTCTGTTACGTCCCAAAGTGCTCTGTTAGACTGAGATCTTGTGACTCATTTGAGTGCAGTGAATCCATTGTCGTGTTCACGAAACCAGTCTGAGATCATGCTGGAAGCAGCGATTAAGATGGGCAGATCATAAAAGGCTGTACATGGTTACTTCTGCCCTATAAATGATGCTTAGTTAGTATTAAAGGGGCCAAAATGTTCACTGAAAGTATCGTCCACACCATTATACCAGTTTGACCAGTTTATACAAAGCAGGATGGAGATATGCTTTTATGTTGTTTACACCATATTCAGACTCTACCATCTAAATGTCTCAGCAGAAATGAAGACCCAACAAACCGGGCAAAGTTTTTTCCCTGTCTCAGCTAGGACTGAGCCATGCTTGACACTAGGTGGCAACAGCAGTCTGTAAATGAGAGATGAGATGAGATAGCCTTTATTTGTCAGTTGCAGGTCTTTGGCCACAACCAAGATGACAGACCTTGCCGACCGTACATACAATACACAAACATCACATTGGGGAGACAGGTCAGGCTAGGTAGCGAGGAAAAAAACATCGAAATGTGTAACACAAAATGATAATACAGGAATGCACAGATATCAACACACCATAGCACAATAAACACAGACAAGCAACATGGGAAAGAGTTCCAGTGTGTACATCTGATCTGGGACCGCTGCAATCTTTCGACTGCGCCTCCAACTGACCCGATGGCCACATCAGAGGGGAGGTAAGCGTTGGAGGTGGCGTTGGATCCGGGGTAGGGAGGGTGATGCGTCGGTGAGTGCTTATCAGTATATGTATGTGTGTGCGTGTCCATAGTTCAGCTGAGACAGTGTCCTTCGCCCTGCCAGGCTAAGTAAACAGTGTTCCAGCCAACCCAGGTGGCCTTGTAGGGAATGGGAAGGAACAGACTAAACACAGTCGTTATCAAATGTCTGGAAACTGCAGTTACTGAACTTTTGGGAGTGTTGTTGATCCTATATCTTGGGAGGATTTTTTTGTCTGTCTTTCAGCAGGTGTTGCGTATCGGTTCTTTGACACTGACACACAGCAGATCCATCCACCACAGTTCCATATGCCGGACTCCACTCATACCCATAGTCGTGGAGCAGACGGTGAGTGTGATCATTTGAACGGCTGAAGCAGGACTTTCTGTGTTTAGTAGAAGTGTATATACAGTCAGTATAGAGGTGTATATACAATATAAATACATGATGGTTTCTTTTCTCTTGCAAACAAAAATGTTGCACAAAAAGAATTTAAACAGGTGTGAATCATGAAGATTTAGGATGAGAGAATTTTTGTTTGCTTGGCAAAGCAAAGACAGACATCTGTATAAGTGGCTTTATTCCTGCTAATATCGATGTAAAAACATGAATTTGTGTTGCGGCAGCATATTTGTGAACCTTCTGTATGAATTTGAGATACTGTGCTGTTCAGACCTGTAATCCACAGAGAACATCTTTGTCATTTGATTTAAAATCCTCTCCTTTTGTTTCGTTTTTTGTTTGTTTTGTTTCAGGGGAGAGGAGAACGAGCATATGACATCTACTCTCGCCTCCTGAGAGAGAGAATCATATGTGTAATGGGTCCTGTAAGTGTCTTCCTGAAGATTTTTGGAAACATGTTTTCAGAGTGATTTATATTCAAGCTCTTTCTCTTCCCCGTCTGCTCAGATCGATGACTCCATAGCCAGTCTGGTTATAGCCCAGCTGCTCTTCCTACAGTCAGAAAGCAACAACAAGCCCATCCACATGTACATCAACAGTCCTGGTATGACATAATCAAAACGAAGAGTTCCAATCTGAGTATTTTGCTGTGAGGTTTATTGATAAACTTTATGAAAAGAAGGATGAAGGAATGAGACATTTCACCGTCATGAAAATGAAACAGCAAAGAACTTGTTAGAGCACAACTTTTTCATTTCTGATCCACGGAGAAAGGCTGAGCTGCGTCAGTGTTACAGTAAACCACTGCTGACTGCGAGAGTACTCGCACTAACTATCAATATTTTCTCGTATATTTGTGTCATTGTGCTAAGGCTCAATTCTTTTGCCAAAAAGTAGTGCAGTTAAAACCTTTAAAATTAACTATAATTTTTTATTGCTTATTCAAAATATTGATGTTTTTAATCGCAGTATTTATAAAGTAACAGTTTCTTGATTTGTAGTAACAGAAGCAAAACCAGCTGCTTCACTGGCACTTTCACAGGCTGCTGTCATTTTGTTTGTGACTGAAGCCTGTCGGTGTTTGTGGCCATGCTTCAGCTTTGGTCATTGCATGTATGCTTATGGTACAGTTTGTATTAAGTGCTGTAACACTGTTTGTGGGTGTGATGGTTGCACTAGCGTTGCATTGAAGTTAAAGTGGACCTGCTATATTCATTGTCAGCTCCATGTTTTACTTTTGGACTCTGTTAGAGTAGCTTTGCACGATTCACAATACAAAGTAATCTTGATTTATCTTATACTGGGCTTTGGTGCAGCCAATTTGTCCATCAACAGTTAAAGAAGCAGTTCTAGCCCCGCCCCTTTAAGCCACCTTTCTTCTGATTGGCTGCCAAATAAAAAGTTTGAACAGCAGATGGGCAGAGCTTCCTTTTAGCCCCTCTCTTTGACAGCATGCATTCACGGTAATGGAGCTCAAAGGGATTACTATACATAGGGTGGCCTGATTTTTTTATTTTTTTTATTTTATTTATTTGTCTTTTTTAACGTTATCCATTTTTAAAAATGAGCATAAATTGCTTTTATTGTGATGAAACTTGAGGAAAAGCACAATACGCCCACTTCAGTATATTCCAAATATGGACATATAAGAGCAACAGCAGATGATCTTGTGTTGTTGGTATCACACAGTCCAAATACTTTGTGATCTGAATCTCACAGATGAAATTTTATGCCTGACATAATTAACGTCTCTGTTGAATGCAGTGTATTTAAGTAAATGAGTAAATTCATGCAAAGACAGCTCTCATTCTGTCTCTTTTTAAGGTGGTGTGGTGACAGCAGGACTGGCCATTTATGACACCATGCAGTACATTCTGAATCCCATCTCCACCTGGTGTGTTGGCCAAGCGGCAAGCATGGGCAGCTTGCTCCTGGCAGCAGGAACGACAGGCATGAGGCATTCACTGCCCAATGCCCGCATCATGGTTCACCAGCCTTCAGGAGGGGCCAGAGTAAGTTAGTCTCTCTGTGAGTACTGGTCAGTTGGTGTAAAGAAGGGAATAACATTCAGTGTGCTGTGTGTCCAGGGTCAGGCCACTGACATTGCTATCCAGGCTGAAGAGATCCTGAAGCTGAAAAGACAGATCAACAACATCTACGCCAAACACACGGGCCAGTTACTGGAGACCATTGGTATGTTTGTGCAGCTCATTACCACAACACAGTACAAACTTAAAAGTAGGACAAAAGCAGCACAATGATTTCCCCCCTTTGCATGTTTCCTGGCGACAAAAAACTTGGATTTCAGACAAAGAAGGCTAATCCAGGCCTGGAGTGCACGTCTCAAGTTCGTGGCAATGTGTGACATGCAAATAACCAACCGTATATTATATATGGACGAGGGTGGCCATAATGTTTTATTCTGAAGAGTGTAGGACTTGCAGGTGTGATGAACATTAATATTTGGAATTCACAGAGGTGTTAGACATCATCTCAAATAGGGATGGGTATTGATAAGATTTTCACGATTCCGATTCCATTTTCGATTCTGTTTAACGATTCGATTCTTTATCGATTCTTTTTTTAAAAAGGAGAACACTAAAGTCGATTAGCTCAGAACTTTGTTTTATATCTTCCCTTTGAACAAGATAGAAATTTAGGAGTAGCATGGCCTTACAAACCCAACAGTGAGATCTTAAGAGATCCAGTCTATGGCTCTTCAATGGGGTGTCACAGGGTCCCCGGGGAAAAAAATGTAAAATAATAAAATAAATATTCTTCTGTAGCAATAACAAAGTATAACATAAATTATTCTGTAGCAATTACACAAGAATATCCAGTAATGTCCCTGCCTACAATTGAACACATTCACTTACCGAAAATCATCTGCTGTGGCAAATGGGTGAAAACCTTTGACCACAAACTTAGTCACTGCGAGGTGACATTCGTCTATCCTGGCCTGAAAGGAGACGCTACCGGCAGACTGCAGCGAGAACTGCCAGCATCTGAGCCAAACTCTGTCTCTCTGATCATGGTCGCCTAAATGCACAGTAATGGCAGGTTTTGTGATAAGGCAGATCGCGCTAACATAATACGCACTGTTAGTTGATTATTTACCTGCCGCATTAACGGGAGAGGACGTTTGCACGTCCTTTTTCGATTTTCATGTGTATAAGGAGAGGAGGAAAGTTAGTTTAAAACATTTAAACTATAAAACGCTCATTTCTGTCCGACTTACAGAAAGTGTAATGGAAAGGGATCGCTACATGAGTCCCATGGAAGCACAGGACTTTGGCCTCATCGACCGGGTCCTGGTCCACCCACCACAGGCAGGGCAGGATGAGCCAGAGCTGGTGCAGAAAGAGCCGGCGGCAGCGGCAGCAGAAGCAGCAGCAGCAAGCCCCTCGCCCCAGCCAGAGTCCACAGATCCTGAGAAGGCCTCCCCTGGGACAAATCCACCCTCCTCATACAAACCAGAGCCATGAACGCACCACAGCAGAGCTGTCTGCTAGCTGCAAGATCATCTTCAGGAGTCAAGAGAGCAAGATCCAGCCTCCCCGTGTTTCTCCTCCACTCAGTAGTAGCTTACACATGAGCAGGACCCAAGCCAGCCTCATGTACAGTCATCACAGTAACGTCTTTTTATGATGGTGCTGTTTCCTTTTTTTTTTTTTTTAAACGTAATTTCTGTGAAAGAAATCTTCAAAGAAGTGATATTAAAACGTAGTTGATTTTTATAATTTATACCACAGGAAGGAAAGCAGTGTTTCATCTGGGTGGGCTTTGGTCCTTTCTCTATGGTGGCTGAGCTGTACTGTACATGAGCTTGTTTAGGGGGAAAGCTTAAGAGTACAGAGCCATCTGTTTCTCTCTCCTGGCTGATGTCCACTCGAGACCAGAGAGAACCTGATTTGATGACCTGATGCTTAATATTTGTAATAAATATGATCAGTTAAACATGACTCACAAAATGTGCTACTTCTTGATCCAGTAGTGTACTGTTAAGTTTTCAGCTGGAGGTTAAAGGCTGTGTTTGAAACTATTTTTATTTTTTATTAATTTTGTCACACCATGAAGCAAAGTTACATTATTCACATTACTTCACGAAAAACAGTGACAGAAACCATCTGGCTAAAACTGTACGGTTGTTAAAACGGCAACACTGTAACAAAATTACACATAACTATGCAGCACAGGAACAGGAAAACGGACACAGTTGACATTTAAGATGCGCGGCCATTTAACGCCACAGCATGTCGTCTATAACAACTGCAGATGTAAACTTACCACACAGTATCATCTTTTATTTCCATTAAGAAGTTAGAGAAAAATTCATGTGTGCACAATAACACAACCAACCTCTAAATAAAAAAAATCTACATGAAATAATACAAGTTTTATCAGTTGATAGGTCAAAGAGGCAATTTTAGGAAGCATATGAAAATAAAGTGTAATAATTACTCCTATTATCATAATTATGCTTAACATGTAACACCAAGTGTGTCATATTTGATAAATGAGCTTTTATGAGATGTCAGTGTACTTTTGGTTTCCCAACCAAAAAAGTAAATAAATAGGACAATGCATTTTTAAGCAATGAGTTGCACAAGTGTAGCAAAGATGAGACATTTCACCGTCATGAAAATGAAACCAGCATATGCTAACAAATGCTAATTAGTATTTGTTTTTAATGTCAGAAGATTGAATAAACAATAACAAAATATATAATTTCCTGGCAAATATAATATGGTTTCGACTTACAGGAGAAAGATACTCATGAGCATTATTGGTTTAAAGTTGCTAAAATTACTTGTATAGCTGCATTACTAACACAATAAGTTTGAAGTCGGCACCTTGTTAATCAAGCTAGCTAACGTTAGCTAAACGTTGCACCGCTAAACGTGATAGCTTCTGGCTACAAAAAGACCAACATGCTAACATTTTAGGCAGGCAATTATCAGGAGGCATCATTGTCTCAATCACTAGTTGTAAGTCTTACTGAAGATTATATTCACTTTAATAATGTTCCCTATTTGAAGAGTATTATTAGATATGCTCATTGTCAATGCAATGATATTAGTCAGTGTACAGTATTACAATTCTGATACATTTCTAACATACCGACACTCAGCAAACATCATTTTGAACAAAAATAAGTCACTTTTAGAAAACATTCAGAAAAAGCTCTATCAAATAAACATAGCCAACACCGATTTGGTCACCGATTTCTCCCTTCATAATATAAAGATTATGAGAGAGAATTTTACTTTTCTTAAAAAGCTTTTTTCTTTTTTTTTAAGGCTGTTCGACACAGTTTTTTAAAACATTAACCTGACATGTCAGATGTTATTCAAAACTGTTAGAAAGGCAGGAACTTTTCAAAAAGTACTTGGCACATGACTTCAAGAACCTCAGTCTGGTACAGTCTAACAGGCCAAGTTAAACCACAGGATTAATACAGCACAGTTTGTAGAGGTAGGACAACAAAGAGGGGGAAAAAGGCAACAGGAAGCATCTTTGATTACTCGCTTTTAAAGCTAGTAAGTCCGTAATGCAGTTAATATTTCAGCAGATAGTTTGTGCAGAAAATGAGCACTTTGGGAAAAGCTCTTTCAAAAGGAAATAATCATATGTTTATCATATGCATCATCACTCCTAAGACATGCCCGATACTGCCACAGGTATAATAATCCAGTGAGGTAAATAAAACATCGTCTTTGTTGGGTAACAAAATAAATTCAAAAGAGCTATTTCTTTATCTGCTTCAACACTAAAATGATTTATTTGAATGCAACTTTATTCATTTTTTGAATGACACTTGACAACATGCAGCGCTCAGTCCAGATGGGGGATCTGTAAAAATAACAGAAATATTATGAGCATAACAGAGTCATGAACCTTAATAAGAAACTTGTCTATTTAGAGCCAATATTAACAAAAATGAGTTATTTAATAAAACAGCATAAAAGTAAGTAAGATGACATAATTTTTGTTATTTACATCCAACTACATCTTAGCAGACCGGTGGATGCAGAAAATATAATCGAGGCTCGAGCGACTCCTTCATGGATAAGTCAAACCACAATGAATTTTAATGTTATTCTAAATAACTAAGACACTCAAAGCAACTTCTTAAACATCTATACTGTTATTAAGTAAGATACGAATGCCTTAACATCTAAATAAACTTAATTACTAAGGCTTATTACAAAATCCTTAATGTGAACTGTTACTCATCATCTCTCGCTCTCACTCACACTCTTCTTGCCGGTCATCACATGATTGAGCAGCTCTTGGGTGAGGTGGTCCAGCGCAGCCAGCTCAACTTTTCATCACTATACGGTGGGTAGCGCAGGGCGTTAAGTTTTTCCAAAGCCCAACCACGCAGCATGACTGCTCGCTGGTGACTGAACGCCTCAAAGCCCCAGTGACCATGGTAGTGACCAAATCCACTGTTTCCTGGATGGCAGAGTGAACACTGGTTACGCATATGACTGCATCTCTTACATCTCTTTCTCAGCAGGCCAGCCTGACACATACCTACACCTCCAAAGGGCAGGCCTGGCAGGGCCATGTGCACAATTCCATCATTAGAGCAGAATCCTCCACTGCTTGAATTTTCCAGCACCTTCTTCACCACCTTAAAGAAATAATGACAATATTAGCTAAAAGACTAAATGTTATAAATGTTACAGCAGAAAGTGGAGGCTGCAGAGTTCTGTGTTCTTACAGAGGATTCATCTGAGAAAACATAGAAGGCCAGAGGCTTCTCTTTTGTTTTGGTTAATTTGATGCTTTCCTCCAGAGACTCAATCGTGAGGATCGGCAGGATGGGGCCAAAGATCTCCTCCTCCATTAGAGCATCATCTTCAGCTACATCCACCACTACCGTTGGAGCTATGGAAAGATGAGGACAAAATATTCTTTCATATATGCATTTTTTTCAGTCAAGGAAATTCAGACTCAAGCTACTTTATAGAAACGTGTGACAAAAAAAAAGGATACAAGGAATGAGGTGAGATGACCTGTAAAGGATGTAGTCAAAAGAGGAATAACATAATGATCTCACTGACAAAAATAATGAAGTGTGTTACCCATGTGACCTGGTTTCTGTTAGTAACTTGGGTACAAAAATACACATGAATCCATTTGTTTGGTTTTTGTTTGCGCTTTTCCCCCTTTCACTCAGATTTTTCTAACATTTTTATATGTAGTTAATGTTTGAGTCTTTACTAAGCTAACGACAATGCAGTTTAAAAATAATCTTGTTTTATTGCCCAACTCTGCTCTGATCTGCTGGTTGTTGTTTGTTCCATGTTACCAGCAGGAAAGTTGTAGAACGCCCTCTGGTGGACAAACTTTGCAAAAATCAACATGCATAACTTGGTTGAAGGGTGTTTCTCTTGTCTCTTCTTTACTTTTTACATTCTCATTTAATCACTCATCACACCAATGAATCTCCAAATAGCTAATGTCAGCCAATATATCAGCCTCATCAATACACTGGTCACACTCTAATATAAAGACTGCTTTAAGAAAAAGTGAGACTATTTAAACACTAGTATTCACTGTGCCATCCAAGTCATTTAATTCAGGTGTTCCAATCATTTCATGGCAAGGTGGATAAAATCAAGCAGTTTTACTGCATTTGTGAAAGAATGGGTCGCTCTCATGAGCTCAGGGAATTGCAGTGTGTTACTGTGATAGGATGCCACCTTTGCAACAAGTCCACTCATGAAATTTCCTCACTATTAAAAATATTCCACAGTCAGCTGTTGCATTATAACCAAGTAAGAGCGATTAGGATCGACAGTAAGTCGGCCACAAAGTGGTAGGCCATATAAAATAACAACTGAGGTGCATAGTGCACAGAGGTCACCACGTTTCTGCAGAGCCAACCGTTACAGAGCCCCAAACTTCATGTGGTGTTCACCACCCTGCCACTGGACTCTAACACAGTGGAGATTTGTTCTCTGGAGAGACCAATCACACTTCTCTGTCGCTAGAATGGTACTGGTCTGATTGCACTGTGCCAAGTGTAAAGTTTGGTGGAGGGGGAATTATGGTGTAGTGTTTTTCAGAAGTTGGATTCAGTCCCTTAGTTCTAGTGAAAGGAACTCTTAACGTTTCAGCAGAGCAAGATATTTTGAACAATTTCACACTCCCAATTTTGTGGGAACCGTTTTGGGATGGCCCCTTCCTGTTACAACATCACTAACAGTGCATAAAGCAATTTCCATAAAGATATGGATGAGTCAGTTTGGTGTCTAAGAACTGCCAGAGTCCTGACCTCAACCCAAAAGAACACCTTTGAGGAGAATTATGTAGAGCAGAGACTGCGAGTCAGGCCTTCTCATGCAACATCAGTCTCTGACCTCACAAATGTGCTTCTGAGAGAATAGTCAAAAGTTCCCAGAAACACACTGCTAAACTTGTGGAAGTTAGATCTGAAAAGGTTAGGCTGATGTCATTTTCAACCATCCATCCATTCGCGGAAGGTATTTTCAGCCATATGGATTGAAATTGGGATGTCACTCAAGTTCATATGCATGTGAAAGCAGACAAGCAAATAATTCTGGCAATATAGTACAGGTCTCAAAGCTGAAAGGCAATTTCTTTTTCTTTTTTAAAAGCGGTGCAAGGCTAACTCTGGGCTGGGAGAGCAACTTTCCCTACATCAATGGTCAAGAAGACTGTTAATTTCCTCTTTTTGTTTTTCCTTGAAACATTAAGTAAAAGTGTGATCTAAACACAGATCAGCCACAACAATGAACAAAAACTAGGAAAAAGTAATGTTCTGTGGAGAAATCCTGGGTTCTGACATTGATGTTTATTTAGTTTGACTTGTACCACCTACCTAAACATTTTTGTAGACCCAACACACCTTGCCATGGTAATGGCACTCCCCAATGGCAGCAGTCTCCCCCAGTAGGACAATGTGTCCCATCACACCAGAGAAACTGTTCAAGACCGGTTCAACATGACAAAGAATTTAAGTGTTGACTTGGCCTCCTCACTTTCCAGATCCAAATCCAACTGTGCAACAATGGGAAAGACTGGAACAAGCCCGCTCCACAGGCCCTACCCTGCAACCGCCAGGACCCAAGGGACTGGCTACCAATGTCCCGATACCAGACAGAGATTACTTGTCCACGCCTCAACGGGTCAGAGCTGGTGGAAAGAGAGGACCTACACAATATTAGGCAGGTATTCTTAATGTTGTGGCCGACTGGTGTAACATTTTTTGCATTGTTTATTTAAAAGTAAATGTATACCAGCTAATATACGGTCTTATACCAAACACCAAATCCTCCTTAAAATACTTTTTAACCCACCTATGTACCTATCCTTCTCGTCGTGCTCTCCTCCCACAACGACCTTGCCCTTGGTCCTGTTGAGCAGTCCCATCAGACGAGTCCAGTGTTTAGGTGTTACAATGCGTGACATATCGGGGCTCTTCTGAATGTCACTGCCGTAGAAGTCCTCCAGGACCTGGCGCAACGCAGGCACAAGGGCATCACAAGTGGCTTTCGAGCACAGAACATAATCCGGTGCCACACAGCTCTGGCCAGCATTGAAAAACTTGGACCACACCAAGCGGTGAGCAGCAGCAGTGGCATTCACCCGACCATATATTAAGCAGGGGCACTTGCCTCCCAGCTCCAAGGTCACTGGGGTCAGGTGGACTGCAGCAGCCTGGAGGACAACGCGTGCCACAGCCTGAGAACCTAACAAAGACGGGTGAAGACTCAGTTCCCAGAACAGAAAAGGATAATCTACATTTCAGTCTTACTAAGCCAACCAGGGAAAAGAGGAGAGAATTGTGTGTCACTTTACTATTGACATGCTGTATTAGACAGTTCATAATTAACTCATAATCATCTAAACCTCTAAACAGTACAGTGAAGCTTTGGCTATGTAAAATTCCTGACATCTGATGCATACCTGTGTGCTCTGAGGTTTTTACCTGTGTAGAAAATGTGGTCAAATCGATTCTTCAGAAGGGCTTGGGTCTCCTTTGCTCCACCGCGAACAACTGCATAACAGTCCTGTCAACAGTCATATCGTCACTGTCACGTTCACTGTGCCCATCTCTATTCATAACAATTGTGAAAAACTCATTTGTCTGTTACTTCTGGTTGATATTATCAGTTATTTCACCTTAGACAGATATTTGGGGATGAGCTCCGTTATCAGATTGTCTGTGGCGGCGCTGACTTCGGAGGGCTTGATGACCACACAGTTTCCTAATCAAAGACATCAACAACAGGCAGCATGTAAAGGCACGTGAAGTCTATAAAATCATTCAAGGTGGACTCTAGGACTCGTTGCCATATTTGCAAATTCTGTCAGCTCACTTTAAAACTTTCGCTCTTACTTTTAGAAATATTACCAAGTTGAGTTCCACTGTGTCTATGAACTGTTAGTCATCCCTTTATTTCATCACATTTGAATTATTGAACTTCAAAACATCCCTAAGACGTCTGCAGATTGTTCAGCGCGCTCCTGTGAGGTATTCACATGTCACACCACCACGCCCCTCCCAGTTACATTTTTCCTGAGCTAGCATTAAATCTCTGAAGTCACCTCACTCAAGGTACCTGTGATTACATTATTGTCATCAATTTTAATGTTGCCTTCAGGATTTAGTTTTGCTAAAAGCGTGTTTGTGGAACTACCTGCAGCAATGGCTCCAATCAAGGGTACGATGAGAAGTTGCATGGGGTAGTTCCATGGCCCGATGATCAACACAACTCCTAAAGGTTCCCTCCGTACAAAACATTCATCAAGCTTTGTGGCCTGAACAACAGAAAACATTACAAAATAAATTATGCAGCAAGAAAAGGCTTTTCAAAATGCAGGACATGCATAGATATATGAAGATATTCTGGATTGCTGTCAGTAAATGCTAGACATATACATTTTATAAATTTAACATTAAAAACAGTCTGAAAACTATATGTGCCAATGAGGCACTGGCCATAAATTTCATCTTGCAAAAAATAGAAAGCGCAGCACACGTCGTATTTCAGTCTGTGCTCTTTGTTTAACAGTGATTTCCTAATAAATACGTTCAGAGTGGAGTTGCTACATTCATTCTCATCATTCTGCAGTGGTGAATTTCCTTTGGCACTGCCTGAAATCTCTCTGGGAGGTGCCAGGGATTTCTCTCTGCAGGAAAAAGACTGCGAGGACACAAGAGGTTCAACTTGTTTGACATGAGGAGTATTACTTGGGCCATGAAAACAGTTGTGTAACGTTTCCTTTTTTGTTTTATTTGGTCGCACACACACTATTAATAAGTCTTTTTTTTTTTAAACTTACCAAGTTTTTGCTCACATACTCCGGCTGCATCCAGCTTGTGAGGTTACTGAGGGCGCAATGGAGCTCGTTCATCACTATTTCAACCTCAGACAGGATAGCCTCAAATTTTGGCTATTGTGCAACGACAGCAACAACAGCAAGACAATTAGTGCTTATTTAAGAACAGCAGACAACAATGAATAATCTACTAATAAAACCATTGGATTTATCGATTAAATTCACTAAACTATTCTCACTTTAATGTTTTTTAAAGGAGATGTTAACCACTTCCGTACAGTTGTATTACGGGCTTTAAAACAAATTGTCATGATTGCAAAATCATCATGACAGCAAGACAAACAAAAGCCTGAGGCTTTAGTTGCGTAATTATGTGTTGGAGAATTACAGTCATGTGTTCATGCTTTGTGTGGAACACGTGAGCACAGTCCTGTACCTTTGTGAGGTCTTTGTGCAGCGCATTTACAATCTGCTCCTCGTTGTCTTTGATCATGGACATTAGGTTGGTCAGCTGTGTCCTGCGAAACTTCTCCGGTATTGTAACACGCGATTCAAACGCTGTGCGCAGCCTTTCCAAAACCTGACTCTGGCTCTCCATTTTTTCAAGCTTCACAAAAAGAAAAGAAAGAAAAGAAGGATTGTTTTCCCTAGAAGCTGTAACGGGCAGATACTTTGTGAAAGGTGGACATTAACTTCTCACATCTTCAACTCAGTGCACGTCGATTACTTATTCCTACTCAGAAATGTTAAACGTCATGAGAAACGTTACAAAAACTGTATTAGGTAAATGATGAATTATACCAAATGTATGTGTATAAAATCTGCATTTTAAAAAGCAAACCACTGCACAGCTCTTTACATACCGCTCCTGTCAGTCTTCTGATGGAATAGTTGGCAACGATATTTCAATTTGTGTAATTACTCTGACAGCGTTTGCATGGTCACTGTTGTGACAGCCTGTAATAACGGCAGATGACTCATTTGAAAAAGGGATTATGGAACCCGGTGAGTAACGTGAGCTGCACATTTCCTCATCCCAGTAAGTCTAGTTTGGAAAACGCCGAACAAGACCAGCGAGTCTGAGAAATTACTGCCACACACAGCTTTTAAATCCACTATTTATGGATTTCGCAACATTTCACAGGGGCAGTAGCGGTTTTTGATAGGGGCGACACAGGCGGTGGGGGGGGGGGGGGGGGGGGGGCATCGTGGTGGGGGGCGCCATCAGGGGCATGGGGGAAAAAAATAAATAAAAAAAATTGCTGGTACTCATGCTGCCCCGACATCATGCCAGCGCATATTGGGAACGGCATAGGCACCAATCAGTTTTCTATCGCCCATTTGCTGGGAGTAAGGGCGCCCTTCGTTTGCAAGGTGCGCCAGAGGGAGTGTTCGCCCAGGGCGCAAAAACAGCTAGGACCGCCACTGCACAGCGGATATATCAAATATTTGTGTGGCGAAATGACCGGAACACTGATTTTGCGGAATGGGGAAGAAATACTAACTGTGACATTTCCAACGGACATTCGCACGCTACTGTAGACAATGGCACGCGGACGTTAACTGATAAGTGCAGTCAAACAGCACAGAAACGATGAATTATCAAACAAATTGTTTTTAACATAATTATTACAGCCTGGCAGATTTCCCACGCGGGATTTGGATGCCTATAAGTGCATTCGTACGCTAGCTGTTTGTGGTTAGGGCGAAAAAAGCTTTATCGTGGGAAGTAATTCCCGGGAGAGATGAACAATAGGTTCCAGTGTAACCATTTCTTTCAGTGTGGGAGTCAGGATTTTCTCACGATGGTTTAAACTGCTCTAACATTCATTTGCGTGAAGTAGCTAGCATTTTGCAAACAGCAGAAATAAAGCGAAGATATTGCTGTGTTTAGCCTACCTGCTACTGGGCTTATCGTCTGTCCAACTGGCAGACCTGCGAGCAGACACCGTGCCGACAAAATGCTGAAGACCGTTGACGTTTCCGGGCTTCACTCCTTTTTTCGGAAGTACAGACACCGGGTTTCTTTGGGAGGGGAAACACTTTTGGTCGAGCTAGAAAAACTAGCCTTAAAACTTGTCAAGCGGCAAAGGTGGCTGTTTTTAGTATACATTTCCGTGTGCGAAGCATTGACTGTAAGCGAGTTAAGTGTCGCAGTTATTTGGCTCAGTGGTCCCCGCGGAGGGTTACATTTGACGTTTTTACGGGTACAGCAGTTATTCCTGTTTTAGCGTGAATAAGACAAACTCCCGTTTAAACCTTATTTACCAAAGCCAGCCTTATGTGCCCCAGGGACGGAAAAATAAAGCTGTCCACTTTTATACTTTCACACATTTTTCATTGTCTAAACCAGGGGTCTGCAACCTTTTACACACAAAGAGCCACTTGGACCCTGTTTCCACGCAAAAGAAAACACTGGGAGCCGCAAATACTTTTTGAAATCTAAAATGAAGATAACACTGTATATATTGTTTTTTTTTTTTCACCTTTATGCTTTGTGTGAACAACTAAAGGAAGTAAGCAAAGTTTATTTATTAAGCGCTTTTCACAGACAGGCAGTCACAAAGCGCTGTACACAAATATTAAAATAAACAATACAATCAATAGCCATTATACACAATGTAAAAGATCAAATGTACATAATGTAAAGAATATAAAATATGTAGATCAACAAAAGGCTTGTTTGAACAGAAAAGTTTTTAACTGCTTTTTAAAATAATCCACAGAGCAACTAAGGTGTGTTGCTTATGAAATCCATGAAGTGCTACAGAGAAAATTACATTTTATTTATGTAATTAACACATTTTGAACTCTTAAAGAAATATAACAAAAGGAAAGACACCCAGCTGAACTAAAATAATCCATGTAGTAAACAAAAACTGTTGTGAGCCGCCACCCTTATATCGCCTTTGGGCTTTTGGAGCCTTGACCTGACTTTTAAAAAGTAATTGGAAAAAAAAGCACTATGCTGCTAAAAAAAAACAGCACCCGCAATCACGCCTCGCCACCTTAAAGTCTGTGCTCTCTCTGCTGTTGCGTTGTCGGGCTGTGAGCTGAAAAGCTACAGCCGGCTGTGTGCGTACAGCAACCGCGTGTGAAAAGTGGTCAATAAAGAGATGCTGAAAAGCGTGTTCATGCAAACATTGTCAGGTCTGCCGTGATATGTTTACAATAAGACTTATGGTCCCGAACCTCTGCGCACAGCGTCTGCAAATCGGGGCTTTCATCTTTACGCAGGACTGTAAGCTTTCATCTGTGAGGCGTGAGCGGTGTTTGTTTTTAACATAGTTCACGGTGGAGAAGTTACTGACATAATGTGGATCCGAAGATCCATAACTGGCCTATCTGGGTTTGAAAGTCGATAAATGCACGGCGTTTCGGCGGGTATACCGGCTTCCGCGAGTGTGACGCTTATTTTGAGCGATGAAAAAATAAGATATAATTTTATTTTTATATTTCAAAATCACAATAATCTTCCAATTTAGAACTACAAGTTTAAAAAAAGAACTAAACACAAATAAAATACACTTCAGCTAAATACTTCTAATTTCTTTTCCCAAACCACCCGGAGCCGCAGTATAAGGACTAAAGAGCCGCAGGTTTCCGTCCCCTGGTCTAAACAAACAATGACGCTATTTTGACAATTAGTGTATTGTGACTAACATCTTAGACAAGAGGATTTTTTTTAGTCTGCTTTAAATAACAAACTGACAACTGTGGATTTGTAGCCATCTTTCATAAGGAGGTGCAACTGAATTGATATATCAGCATAGATACAAAACCTTTATTTTCACAATATCAAAATTGACACACCTACAGAGAAGTGTAGATTAAAAGAAATTAAGAGGGCAATGGTTAATACATGACTCGTGTTGGGAGTCGTTACATCTCTGGTGTTAAGATGTGAGGGTGTGGAGCTCTCGGGAAGCTTTTGTTAAAAGGAGCACATGTGGTGGGAGACAGTTAAACAGCAAATAAAGAGAAGAGAGGGCATTTTGTTTAATCCTGGCAGCAACAATTATACAAAAATCAAAAACAGAGACAACATATGTATTGAAGGAATTTCTAAAATGATAAAACTGAAGCTTCCTACGGCTGCATACTTTAGAAAAATCATGAAAAAGGAGAAGGAAAAAAAAAGAAGAAGAAAAAAACAGCACTCCTTCCAAATACGTCTAAAACTAAATGACAGTGTCTGTCACAGGAGGGGGACAAAACAAAAAAACAAAAAAACAACTACTACAATTGTAGTGAAAGTTGAGCCAGGAAAGGAGAAATTCATATCTACACAGAGTGAGGAAGATGAGAACAAATGGAAGGAGAGCAGAAAGAAATGGCCATCTTTATGTAGCTGAAGAGAAATGACAACAGTCATGGGCCCATTAACCACCTCGTCCTTACACCTTCCACAGTGACTGCTCTGTCAGGCTTGGGCAGTAGGGCAAAAAATCCAGCTCTTCAAGCTGAAGCTGTGCAGGAGCTTGGCAGGGTTTGGCAGGTTTTCTGTCTCACTGCTTTGAGTTCACACTGACAGAACGATCCAGCGGCAGGATGGAGGGCAGCTGATTTGAAACGGTACTGGAAATTTGGATGTGTCATGGCTGTCTGCTCAAAGACTTCACAGGAAATAGTCGGCTACTGGTTTCTTGGAGGGTATGCCTCTGGTCTCTTGTGGTGCTGCTTCAAATATGATGAACTCCCGCTGTAGATGCTCATCCAACTCCAAGATGGCTGCTACATTACCACATCTGTTAGGAGAGGAACAAACATTGGTTATACACAAAAAGAGCCTTGTGTATATTTAATTAGCACAGTTTCAAACATTTCTTTGGTATGAAACAACACCGAGATGGCCTTAACCATGCCTGATCACTGGAAACTTTTCCTTTTATTAGTCATGCAATGTATGTAATCCCATCTATTCTGATTGTCAGTGGCCTTTCGTGCCGCCTGTCAAGAATAGAATGAGTTATATCAACTTTATATAGACCATGTTTCATATTTTGATCGAGGAAAATTTCTTTCACTGTAATTATTTTTAGTGTTTTATCACCCAGCCATAGCACAACGGTATAAACTGCTCTATAGATAAAAGTTTCCTTACTACTATGCTTGTTAAAATGCATTCCCCAAAGTGAGTATTGTTTTGTATCTATGCCAATTGGGTCAAAGCAGCAGACTGACATGTATGAAGCATTATGGGGAATCAAAATGTTACACAACGGCTTTTAATGCTTATTTGTCACAGGGGTAACCATCTCATATTTCAACAGTAGTAAGGTAAACAGAACAAATAGTCTGTTTATAAAGTAATCCACCATGAATGGAGGCTTGACTGGCCAATTCAGCTGACGTCAGTTGATGCTAGAACAAACCCGAACATGGTTCAATTTGTTGTACAGCAAGTCTCTACACAGCAGCAGGTATGCCTTTCCAAACATTTGCAATCTTAACATTGGCCTGCATAAGCTGTAGATTTCAATTTATAGTGCTGGAATTTCACTGGTAATTGCTGTTAATACTAAGACAACATGATCCGCCTTTGGAATATTTCAGGGACCAAATCAGTATTTACATGACGAGGACATCTTTCCCCATTCAAGATATCTGAGATTAATGTAGCTATGTACCTGTAGCAGTAGTTGGGTGCTGACCACACTGTGAGCACCGTCTCATTGAAGTGCCACTTGTAGCCTTCCATAACTAGCTGATGAGCTCGACAGATCATGTGGATGTCGTTGGCGGCGTTGAACTGAGCCACTACGTCACTCCCAAATAAGTAGCCGGCACCTCTAGGACTCACCCCCCAGCCTGTGGTGTCTGAAAACAGAGAGAAACTGGTCACACAAACACATCCGTCATACAGTCCTTTAATTCTCCACTGCTGTTTCTTGTTAACGTCAATTTCAATTTTTAGATGTCCAAGTGAAGTGTCTGTACCTTCAGGGTCTGACCACAGGAGGTCACACATTGGTCCATCATGGGGCACTTCCTGTTTTCTATCAATGGTCCGGATCTGATCCAGTGTCTGGATGGAGGGAGACAATCCCCCGTGCACACAGAAGATCTACAGACACAGAATTATATCAAAACAAATGAAACAGCTACGTTACACAGGGAGTTTTAAAAGCAGTAACATGTTCAGAAGAAAACGCTACATATGAAGTAAGTGCTGGATGACGTATCTAACCTTGCCATCGATAATAGCAGAGAGAGAAAGGTAGTCGAAAATCTCTGTGCAGTATCTCCAGACAGTGACTGAGCCATATTTGCGGAGGCACTCGTCATAGAAGCCGTAGACCTGGGTGATCTGCCGGGACTCGTGGTTTCCCCGGATCAAGGTAATCCGGTCTGGATAACGTACCTGGATCGTACAGCAGAGATAAAAGATGAAGAAAAGGGAGTTCTGACACCCCGTGGGAAAGTAAATGTAAAAACTGTGACTGGTGTAGCTCAGCAGTGGACAGACAAACTACCTTAAGAGCTAGCAACAGAAGAAAAGTCTCCACACTGTAGAAGCCTCTGTCCACAAAGTCACCCATGAACAGATAATTTGTCTCCGGGACATCTCCTCCCACCTGTCATGCAGAAAAATGAAAAAGAAGCCCTTTAAACAGATGCATACTAGTAATTTAATGTGCACAAGTCTCTACCTCCCCAACTCACAATAATGGGCTCCAAGACCTGCAATGCACCAAGATTGAACCATACCACTAGGGCTGCACGATTTTGCATAAAATGAGAATCACGATTTTTTGGCTTAGAATTGAGATCACGATTCTCTCACGATTTTCTTTTCCAGTATAAATATTTATCGCGCTTATTAAATGCACATCAACTTCGTAACAGTTGAGACTGAACATAAAAACAATAAATAAACATAAAAACAACAAATGTCTCACATTTTGTCGTTGCTGCAAAATGTTGTACTGCTTGAAATTCCATCTCCACCGTTGCTCGACGCTGCGTGTATAGAGCAGGCAGTGCAACAATAGAAAAATAGTTGCGGGACGGCACTGTGTCGCGTTTGTCTAGGGTGTTGATCATTTTCCTAAATCCCTCGTTTTGCACAGAGTTGATGGGAGCCATATCTTTGGTCAGGTGATAAGTGATAGCCTCCGTAATTTCTTTGTGCCTGCGGGAGTTCGACGGGTATAGGGAAGCGCTGTATAAGGTTCCCGTTATTGATGTTTGGGTGGTTGACCGGGACGGATTTTCTCCTGTCACTTTCTCGTCATCCCTGACGTGCTCTCCGTTATTGTTTCCCTGCTAATTTTAGCATCACATGGCACAGCTTCTGTATCACGTGGTATAAGGCTCCGCCCTTGCCATTTGTTGAGCAGGAAGAGTGAGCGCTTGTTTTCATGCAGAGTACGTCCCGGATCAAAATGCGGTACAATCGTCGTCGTTTTTTTTTGTTTTTTGTTTTTTTTTTTTTATCGTTGTCATTTGGAAATGAGCTCGCACATAAGTATGAATCGAGATTGCGATTTTCTAACGATTAATCGTGCAGCCCTACATACCATATCTCAAAATATTACCTCACATGAGATTAGTAAAAGAAACTAGCATCAATTCACTATTTGGACGACATTTTGGTCCAATACTGACTCAAAGCTACACTGGGTATCGATACATTGGAGCAGCAGTGTACTGCTTGCACCCACTCTCGCTCTTCATTACGTCTGCTGTAAATCTTATTGAGAAGCCTCTACTGGAGCATTTACAGCAACATAACATGATGCCAAGTTTCTCGTCAGCTTCACTGTGTGAGTGTGTGAGGAGGTGTACTCACAGGAAGAGCCATAACAGGAGAAACTAGGATGTCCATAAGTAACAGCAGTATGAAATGAGACTCATGCATATTTTAGCTGAAAAATAAAAATGTACCCCCCCCCCCCCCCCCCAATTTTACTAATACCTTTTCACTGGATTTATATTCTTAAATATATTTATTGATGAATTTAGGAGCGCAGTGTGAAAGCTGAGCGACACGTTGCCTTAAACATAAAGAACGATACCCAGATTTTCATCAGAATTAAGAATACGAATTATTCATTTAATACAGTTATGGAATCAGTACTCAGTATGGTCACACACTCAAACTCCAGGCAAGAGTATCAAATTTAAAAAGCTGCATTTATTTCTAATAACTAACCAAGTTTAGTAGTGCTGTGCAGGATTGTAACTCAGCAACAGCAGTATCATACTTAAACGATGAAATATAACCCAATCAGAAGCAAAAGAGATTTTAAAAACAAATAGAAAAAAACTTACTCTAAAAAGTTCTTTCAAGTCATAGAACTGACCGTGTATATCTCCACAAACCTGTAAGAAATAACAGGAGAAACATTATTACCACATTTATCTGACATCCAGGCAAATTCGGAGACAACAGTGAGTAGATGTTACTTACCGTAACAGGAGAATCTACTCTCTGGACATTGCTTTCTTCAACCAAAATCTCTCTAAAGAAATAAAAATACATATGTGTATTTATTAATAAACAAATAACGCACAACAGCACAAGACTAACAGCAGACATAAAACAATCCTTGAGTTACAGACAAGCACCCCCTAGTGGCCACATCTACCGTTTCCTGTTGTGACTCCAGAAACACAGCTGACAGGTGATGTAACTGCAACTTGAAAAATATCCAAACTAAACAGATCGACTTTTTGAAGCCCAGTGACAGATCGGGGGGGGGGGGGGGGGGGGGCACCTTCACTCCTCCACCAACCACAATAATCATTTCAAATTAAGATCAGATTGCTTAAATTGTTTCTCCATCATCCTTATCTGAGTTACTTGATTATTTAATAATATCCAGGAGCAGCTGATTGGCTAACAAAGGTCAGTCAGGATAAGGCTCCATTTAATGAGTCTGTATGGCAGTTTGCATCCAGTAGACTTATCCCAGTTCTTCCTAGTTCACAATAGGCCTGTGATTGGTCTTGCGCCTTATCCTATAATGATCGTAGCATACCTTTGCGTATATTTTTTTTTTCCTGGACTCCTCCAAGATCTTCAATCTTGATTAAATTTAGTCTATTCCTGTTATATATCGTTAATAGATAAATATATTTTCTTTAAAATTCTCAGCTGTAACTGGTCAGCGTCTGATGCAGGTCTGGCTAGTCTAGTTAATCAATTTTTGGCATCTGTAAAACTGTGCCAAATCAAACATGCGGAGCTCACCCATGTAGTGACCCCTTTGTCGAAACAGCCATTGGTCTGCATATAGTTAAGACAAAGAGGCTGCCCCATTACTTTTGAACATTACATATAAATATATTTAAGCTCTACTAAATATCACCCCTCTTAAAGTACGTTTAATTCGCAATCCTTCCCGTTCTTTAAGTATTCAGAAATAAGACAACAGCTAAACAGTTTTCTGCCTTGAATCGAGAGTGTATAATTGATTAAATAAAAGTGCTGTTGGTCCAAGCACACTGATGCTTACCTAGCTTTGGCACACAGTGCTTTGACTTCATTTTCCTTGATGAGCTCACAGCGTCTGAGCTGCTCTATCTGTCGGTCCAGGTCACTGATGTCCCCCATTGTCACACACATAGGGAGAGCTGCTCACACACCAGGCACACACTCCTCTTCTCGCACACTGGGCTCGCTTAAATATGTGGCTCCAAGAGCGAACAGCCCAAACAAAAACTTCCTCGAAAGCAGCCGGGGGGCTTCAGCTCTTAAACGTCAGGGTATTGCTACGACGATGCTCGGAGTGACGAACTGCAGACAAAAAACATAAATTAGGTTATTCAACCGAAGTAATTCCGAGCTAAACATCGCAATAACAACCTGGTAGGCGGATAATCCAGTTTAGGTAATGTCTGCTGTATGATAAATAAGACCCGGTCGTACATAGAAATCCCTAACTAAACGCCAATTTAACACACCACTGTGAAAGTCATACGACTACTTTGTTCACACCTAACATAAAAGTAGTCTCCCACAGAAAACTGATGTTATTCGTTAGGGAATGTAAGGCCTCGGGGCGTAGCAGTAAGCTAATATTAGCACGCTAGCTTACATCACAGCTAACGACGTCAGCGAACAACTGATTCTTTGATAACTTAGCCAACCATTTTGTTTGGGAATTTGAACAGATGCTTCACAAAAATGTCTGACAGTCGATACCAACAAACTACAGATAATCTATGTGCCAGAAAAAAACAAAATAAAAGCAATGTGTTAAGCGTAGTTGAAATGTTGCATGTTAGCGGGCTAATCGATGCCGACCTGGGCTAACTTACTTGGTTTTCGGCGTCAACGCTGGTTACTGCTAATGTCGCCAGTAAACTAGCTAACGCGAATAACACTATTTAAAAACGGCTCAACTCGAATAACCAAAAACAGCGAGCAAACGAAAAGAACCAACGTTAATATATTTCAGTCCATGGAGCGTCGGCTCACTCACTGGCCCCTCTTCTTCCCCCGGTCTCGTCTTTGCCGGTTTACGCCTGCCGTGCTCGTGAACACTTGCAGGTCGGCTGTAACTTCCGGTATAGGAAGCGCACTACTCAGTCTACTCAACCCGACATTCACTGTAGTGGTAATTTACAGATCGCTTACTAGTCCATCCCAAATACTGAATATCATGAAAAGTTTATTTTTGTTTTCTTTTTTTAAGTGATTAATTTAAAAAAATAAACTCGATATTTATTGTATGAAAAGTATTTCAAAACCCTTTCTTACAATTTTGATCAAGTTTAAGGACACTGAATAAAGTCAGAAATACAGTATTTAATTTTGAGCCTCCCTATGGCCCCACAATAAGCAAGCAGGTTCAGGGTGGACTGAGCCGAGGTCAAAGGCAGGCCTCGGCTGTCCGATCCCCTCTTGCTGCTGTCTGAAACTGGAAAAGAGATATTCTAATATTTTGATTCAGGATTTCTGATTACCACCAGCTATAAACCATTATCATTAAAATCAAGAAAATATTGAACTACTGAAATATTTGACTTGTAACGAAGGTAGAATATACCCTTTTAATTTAATTATAAAGAATTAAAGTTTTTGTGTCATGTTCTGTGCTCCACTATGAAATGTAATGTAGTTCAAGTAGAAGTTTAACAAGAAAAATGTGTGTTATGGAACAGTAACCTATATTTATACATTTTAATTCATTTTGGCTTAGAAACATCACCTATAGCTTTGGGATACCACAGTATAAATTCTCCACTCTACAAGCATTTGTCTGATATATTAGGCACAAAGTGGACAGCAGAGAAAATACTGCAGATTGCTGACTATAGCAACCTTACTTTTTTCCCTAAATAATTTTGAATTAAATATTAGGTTAATAAATGGTTCACGAAACACCCCAGTTAAAGACCAACCTATGTTATCTTACATCACTATAAGTAATAAAGCACGACACATTCCAGTTTATGACACATACACTTTATATCAAAGAAAAAAATCGGTACAATTAGAAATGTCACGGCTCTCTGCGCAAGAAAGGACAACCACATGTTTGTAGCTAACTGGCAAGCTAACAAAGTCAAAGTGAACCTCATCTCTGATTTCCTGTAAAATTTGATTTGAAGCAAGCAGAAGATTAAAAAACAATATTATGTTGTAACAAGGTTCTTCCAGTTAAGCATTAGCATTAGCTTTATGTGGTCATTAGAATGTCAGTAGGACCGTTGGTCTGCGTTTGAGTGTTCAGGAGAAAACAGGACACATGAATCAAGTATTTAAGGACATAAACTGCATTCCAAGAAAAGAAAACAAATTCAACAGCCCACAATGTTACAAAAAAATAACAAAAGTGCTTCCAAGAATTTTAGTAAAATACATGTCAGCATGACGGCATGAGCAACCTCTATTTTCTTTATTTTACAACAAAAATATTAAAATCAACTTTGTTTCACATCTCAGCCATTCCCAGGTGTTCTGTGCTCCACCTGCAGTGACTAACTGTGCCACAGTTTAACAAGCAGTCTTTCATTAGAATCAGACAAGCCACAGCTAAGCAAAATGATGTCAAGTTGCACACGATAAACATCACAAAAACAAATCTGTGTGTGACATTGTTTTTGTACAAATCTGAAACAAGTGGCATTTTAAAGCTCCGAATGATCTCCTGGTATTAAAAACTATAATAGAAGGCATTTTTGCTCGCTTTGTTACATACACTCACATTTTTGCTCGCTTTGTTACATACACTCACATTTTTGCTCGCTTTGTTACATACACTCACATTTTTGCTCGCTTTGTTACATACACTCACATTTTTGCTCGCTTTGTTACATACACTCATCATGGACATGAATGTCATGGTAATTTTGGACTTTAATCATTTCTTTGAATTGTTTTCTTCCCAGAGAGGAATGATTTTACAGCATCTGCAAAAACAAAAGACTTTGAAAATGAGAATTGGATGCACATGGTTGAAGTTAATTTGGAAAAATTTCCACCTCAATCAGGCATGATTCTGACGTTATATTTGACCATTATTCTTCTCTTGGTTTCCTGGTACCAACCTGGATTTTAAGCATAGTCCACAATCTTTCAGTAAGATTGAAGTCACCTATAGTCATGTCAAAAAAATAATGAAAATCCCAAATTTCAGATTCATTTCTACGATGAGTGTTTGCAAACGTTTGACTACAACTGAAATACGAAAGTAATCTCTGCTATTTATTAACATGAATTAAACTCTTAACTATAGAACTACTTATTATAGAAGGCACTTAGTGAGAGCCGTCAGGCTTCAGCATTATATTTACTCACAGTTTCTTCAAATAATAATAATAATGTATACTTTATTGATCACCGTGGGAAAATTCCTCTCATTTAACCCATTCACTCAGTGAAGCAGTGGGCAGCCACCAATCTAGTGCCCAGGGAGCAGTACCTTGCTCAGGGTAGCTGTTCAGTAGATTCAAACCCCCAACCTTCCGATCATGGGGCAACCACTCTACCTACTGAGCTTTATTTGCCCCCTGAAAGCAATAGTTTTATAATTTCACCTCCCAAAAATTTAATTGCAGCATTCAATGACTGAGCTCTCTGACTTTTAAAATAGTTTGAAAATAGTAATGGCACATCCTAGCTGAGTAGTCATTCATAGAACTGTTTCTGAACCCAGAGTTCAGTTTGAGGAGTTAATGTTAAAATGAAGGTCAGTAAAATAACAGTTTAGATTTTAAGGTAAATCTTAGCGTTGAAGGTTGGTGTGGAGGGATTTCCTACACGATACTAGCTGCCTGGTCACAGCTCAGAGATACTTTATACTTAAAGAGGACTCTTTAGTTACCACAATTAAAACACAGTAAACTTGCTGAAATGACATCTCCTCTTCTGTGACTTTAAAATGTATTGCATTTATATATTTTTTATTCATTATGTCAAATTGAAATATATCCCGATCTTGTTTCACATTGAAAGCTTTTGTTCTGTGGTTCACAGAACAAAAGCTGTTCCTTCATGAAAAACCTTCCAGTGGTTCACTGGAAGGTTTTTCATGAAGGAAAACCACAAAGAAACTGGTCATCAAAACAAGACAATATTTTCTGGCCTATCGGTTTCACTGATCTGTGTTTCAGGTTTACCTTCTGTGATCGTAGGTAGGATGTTATTGATATTATTTGATCTCTGGCTGAAGGTAAAAAACACTTTTGTGGACTCTGGACTTTCTATATAGTTCACTTGCTGTTATCTATAAATATGCAGCAAGTACAGGATGTGGAGTCAAAGACTTTATATTGACATTTTTATGTAATGTCTGCTTTTTGTCTCTAACCCAGTTCGGATTTAAAAATCGAACGCACCCACGTTTTGCTTACTCATCGTGCTGGTCAGTGTGTGGGCTTGGTTATAATGAACAGAAGTAAGTGTGGACAGGAAGAGATATGAGTCCAGCCACAGTTATGCCCAGGCTGTCTCCAATGCTGGCAGCAGCCATGGAGAACTCCCTGTGTCTGTCTTCAGTCTGTAGGAGAAAAGAGAAGACACTCTGAGGTAGATGCATGCTTACTGTGGAGTAAAAACAGCTCAACAGTGCACAGCTGCTTCTGTACTGATCTCCTAAAATAATCATTGTGACATTTGCAGAGTGTGTATGTATCCGTGAATGGATAAAAAATAAAATGCAGCTTTGCACAGAGGTCGAAGAACAGAAAATATGGAATTATCCAGATTCCTAAAGTCAGAACTGTCTAGAATACTCCAGAGTCTAAACTATATGAATGGTTCTCTGAAGCTGTCCTTTACCTCCTTGCTGATGAAGTGGAAGGTGTTGACATATGCTGCTCCACCCAGCAGACCCTCATAGAGGATAAAAGCGAACACCAACCAAACAGTGGGCAGGAACAGGTAACGTACAGCAAACAGAAGAAACACAGCGTTCAGCGTCTGTGGAGAGGAGAGAGAAGCAGCTCTGAGAAACACAGCAGTGTCTGTAAAGTATACATTCACACACATTTAACAACCCCATATGCATGTACTATAGTTATCTGCATCACAAAGCAACACAAATTATTCAGTCACCTGAAAACAAACCATAAACTATGCAATGTATGATGGAAAATAATCATTTATTCAGCTCTCCTATTATTTCAGCCTGAGTGTCACTTTGTCCTAAACAGTTGTTGAGACACTCTGCAAAGCCACACCTCTCCTGGCTTCTTTCTTTTTCTACAGTCAGATTTTCTCCAAATTTCTTGCCTTAGAGGTGCAGGCTTCTCTCTTATACAACATCATCAGCACTTTCTCTGTTTCACCTGGAAATTTACACAGGGTCACTGTGTAAATAGTATGAACGTTTCCTTGTAAATATTACTAGATGAGGATCATTGTGTGGTCGTAATTTTTTGAGGACAGCTGCTGCGCCGTTTTGTTATTGGCTGCTCCTAACACTTCTATGCACTAATGCAGCTTCACCTACTGCCTAATGGACCAATTATGGATTTGTGCACAACATTTTATATGCACTACGTACACACAAGCAGCAAAAAATACTGATGTTCAAATCTATTGTTTGTAATGAGTAGCCAGTCAGAATAAAGTTGCAGGTTAAGCTCCTCTACCAAAAAAAGGGAGCCTAGCTTAACCCAGACATCCTTCTGGTGCTGATTTGTATTTTATTCTCATTTCTCACCTGCAGAACACTGAGAATCCACACTCTCCTGATCTTCACACAGTGCAGAGAGGATCGAGAGAGCAGTACACCAAGCTGGTACAGAGTCTGATACCTGAGGATGCAAACAAGAGACAAGTATAGCTGCACACCCCAAACAATCTGCATGAAGTCATTCATACTGAATACTCTCTGTAATGGATCACTGACCAGCGATACTGAGCTGCATGGGTCAGGAAAATATTGTGGAAGAACAGGAGTTCCATCTTACAGAGAGGGAAAAAATATTCCTGGTTCAATATTCTCACAACATCACACAAAATCAGAGCCAAGTTTCACTAACAGCATGCAGTGAGCTGAGTGTGCTGCTAGAGGGCATCAGAGGACTCACCAAACCCTGGTTGATGAAATACTCGGTTAAGTAGACCACTCCCAGTGGAAGCACAAACCTCCACAAGCCCTGCTCACAGAAATCAAGTTCAGTAACAGTTTGGCTGAACAGTTTCAGATCAAACAAGTAAACTGTGTACTTACTCTGATAACAAACAGTCTCTCTCTGAAACTGAGAGGCCCAGTGGGTTGGTCCTCTGCTACATTCAAGAGGAAGAGAACATTATTTCCCAATAAGCAGCAGAACTTTAAAACGACAATTCATTCACATAAACTGTGAAGTTCCACAGCAGGAGATGAAGTCAGCAGCCTCATGTTCTCTGTCTTTGTTAAGTGTTAACAAACAGTTTGCAAAAAGAAAGCTGTGATAACGTGGTCAGAAATTACAAATCATTGAAACATTTCATTTCTGGGTACTAAATGATACGTATACACATAGCAGCCTCTCACTGAGGCCACTGTAAGGTAACATATACAAACTGTTGAGCAGCAATAGGAAGCAACTGCCAATACACTGAGTATCAGTATCAGTCACATGAGTAAGAACAGAGAGGAACATGTGATCCGTTTAGCTTAGCACGCAAATTTGTGTTCCAAAGGGTGGTCAGAAACTGAGACAGCTACTGCAGAGCCTGTGAGCGCTCGTATTTTACTCCGGCTACAATTTGGCCTTCTGGCACAGACGTACCGGAGCATTCAGGCCCTCACTGCCAGACCGCGAAAGTTTCTTCCCCCAAACGTCAGACTACTGACCACTCAGTGACTGGACTGACACACACACTTATCTGCACAATCTCATATACACAAACATGCACAACCAACTGTCATTGATGCACATTTCTGTTGCACTGTTGTGTCTGTATCGTTCTGTTCTGTCTGGTGCTGCAATGTTTTTTGCAGTTTTTGCACACTTGCACTGTATGTATGTATGTTGAAGCACCTTGAGGTGACTTTTGTTGTGATTATATAAAGCGCCAAATCAATTCAATTCAAATAAATAAAATTGAATTGAATTAAAATATGTAGTCCTGTGTTGATTGTCTTTTATATGTCATGTCATATATGTCATTGACCATGATACTGGAGGGACGCTGTCTCGCTTCACTGTGTACTATAGCACTGAACATGGTTGAAATAACAATAAAGCCATTTGACTTGACCTCAGGTTTTCCTGTAACCATTTCAAATTAAAAGCACTTTGGTGCTTCACTGGATAGAAACACTTAATTTCTTAACTGGGCTCTTATTCTGAAATATTATGAAAACAAACGTTTTTTATTTACTTGTTAAGAACCACCATACAGTAAGTGAGGAAGAGAGGAACATGCATAGTTTAAATGGAGGCAGTGAGAGTCAGGATGAAGCTGTGCACAGACGACTTTCTGCAAGTGAAACTAATGTTTGATGCCACTGCAGATGTGTCATTTGATATATGCAAAAACTCAGGTAACCTGCATGCACATGTGCGCTACACCTCTGCCAATGCAGTCACACTGTGGCTGTATCCCAATTCAGGGTCTGCAGCCTTAAAGGCCGCTTTTAAGGCCGATTACGTCACAGTGACGCGACGAAGGCTGTCCCAATTCAAAGGCTGCTCGGTTTTAAAGCCTTTACTTTAAAATATACGCCGTTCAATAGCTGACCTTAATCCTACAGAGAATGTGATGATTTTATGGATATTTAACCTCCTAAGACCCGAACTTTTCCATGACATGCATTTTTAATTTCTCTTTGATATTTGGGCGTATTGAGGCCCGATGAATGAAAAACAAAGAATTACCAGATTTTTTTTTTATCTTATTTTTGTTTTTAAGAAAAATAAGAGCTACATATGAGGATATTTGTTTAAAATTTTGATAGAACAGTAGCAGTATAATGTCCTCGTAAGTGGATATCAGGCCCTTGTAGAGCAAAATTTAGTATTTTGGTCTAAATAACCCAAAATGTGATGTCCACATATGTGGACGCCAGGTCCTAGGAGGTTAAAGTAAACACTGAGACAAATTGAGTAATACCAACATATTAAAACAACAATATTTGTCTCTTATATATAACACAGTTATATATACAGTGTCAAAGAAACCTGTCTTTGAGTGAAGATTTAAGGTGACAGCAAATACAAATAAATGCAGCTTGAATCTTTACTGAAGCTCAGTATTTGAAACAGAATTCTTTCACTGCTTTAATAACTAATAATGATTGAAATAATGACTTTAATATTGTCCATATTATATTTACATTACCAAAGTAAGATGACTTTAGTCTCATGAACAACATTAGCTAATTGTTATTTACGAGCTAATCTTAAAATGACTGTTCAGTACAGAAGTGAAGCCCAATAATCATGATTTCACAGTCCTGTGGTCTCAGCCTCAGATACTCATCAAATCAAAGCTCATGTACAAACAAACAAACAAACAAACAAACAAACAAACAAACAAACAAACAAACAAACAAACAAACAAACAAACAAACAAACAAACAAAAGATTTTCTCCTTCATTTCTGTCAAATAATGCTGTATGAAACGTTTCCAGCTGTTAGTGTCATGGTTGCTAGGCAACCTGGGCAGTGCCACGGAGACTAGACCGTCCCATTTCACAAGCCTCGCACTTCCGGCCTTAGTCTTCCTTGAGTACGCGGCCCTTGTGGATCGTTAAGGCTGCAGACCCTGAATTGGGATACAGCCTTTGTGTAGGTCAAATGCTGATTGGTTAAAAAGGAAACAGCATGTTCACCTTGAAGACAGAGGCATTAAGAAAAATCAAAGACCAAAAAGTACACGAGAAAAACATGAACAATACTGCAGCAGACAGTTTTGAGGAAGTTTCACTTCCCCACTTCACCAGAGTCTCTTATGACTCTTCTGTGAAACAGAGGCTGAGCTAAAGAACCAACTGAAGGCCAAACATAATCCACCGTAGCCCACATTATTGGCTCTTTCGAGACACTTCACTTAGTGACAATAGGCAGCCACAACACATACCTGCCAAACTCATAGCTCCTATGGACTACCAGCACACATTCAAAAAAGGAAGAGAACTTTTAAGAAGTCTGTTGTTTATACTTTAAACAATAAAAATATAAAATTAGCCCCGTTTTGCAATTTTAAAATTTGGGCTATAAACCTGCTGACTGACAGATTAATAACATTACTTCTACCTTCTTAGCTGAGGTAAATATAAACTACTGTTGTGCTTTAAATACCTTTTCACTGTTTTCCATCTGAGCGACTCACATCTTCCCCTAAGTCATGACCTCCTTTTATCAATTTCAATAAAGATGTAGAATAGTGCGTTTCCTCTCACCATGTCAAACAGAAACTGACATGTGTTGATGACCATCTGATTAGATAACAGCAAAGCAACGCTCTGGGATCTTTCAGGCGTGTCTATTGGGCAACAGTGTAAAGTCATCATTGTAAGAAAACGTGAGTGTCTGTGGACAAACTTCAAATGTAAATGATTTTATATCTTCATCATATTTGTTGCATCTGCCTTTTTGTGCAAATTATTGCTTAAAATGTTAAAATTCATGTATTCTTACGGAAAAACAAAACTGGTGTCATGGAGGACTCAAACACTTACAGGAACTCATGTGTTCGTGTTCAGTTAGTAGATATATCAAACAATGAAACAGAGTTTGTCTTTACAGGATTTGGTTGCTGAACTTTATTTAAATTTCAGTTTATTGCTGATTTCATGCTACACCCTTCTAATGTGACATTTACCTGTGGTGGAGCTCTCAGGCTCCTCCTCGTCTGAACTGTCCAGAAGTTGCTGTCTGTCCTCAGAGACCAAAGCTGCATACTCAGTGTCCTTGGTCCTCCACTGAGGTAATGAAGGTGGACAAACCAGCAGGAGGAAATAGCTGGTAAAATTGTTGGGAGGAAGAAGACGACAAATCATTTTGTAAGTTTCAGCTTCATTTATACGCAGTTTACAGGGAAAAAGTCTCAACAGGAAATACAAACTACATCCTGTCAATGTCTCATTTGACTGAAGTGAACTGGAGTCAACTGAACTCAATTAAAGTGACTATTTGGCCACCACTTCACCTCCACAGATGAAAGCATTGGGCTACCTACACCTTAGACCTACAGAAGCTTAATTCAAAATTGGACCCTTGTTAAGTCTCTGTTACGACCCAGCTCAAAAGCCGCAACATAAAAAAGGAGATGAATACCAGATTGTGGGTGAGAAGAGGTTTTAATCCTAAAATGCATAGCAGGTCGGCTAAAATGGCTGGCTAAAAAGCCTGCCTCAGATATGCCTTTATCAGCACCTGACTAGGTGAACACACTGAGGAGATTAGGGGCTGCAGAGGGACATAACACCTCCTCCCTCAAAAGGGTTCCTCTAGGACCCCTACATTTATTAAAAGCCCCCCTGAAGCCTTCAGGTCCTTGAACCACAAACCTGAAATAAAAGTAAAAGCTAACAGAAGCACAGTGTTCACATTATAGTAGGCATCTTTAAGCATGGATGCCCCTGCATGAGGATTTGAAGTTGCCACACTGAACACACAGGAAGTAACATGTGACCAACACAAAGGAGCACGACAGTCACAAACTCAAAATGATTACTTGACCTGCTACAACACAAAACCAAAAGTAGCAACAAATACCCACAATCAAGTGATCTGTTGTTTCCACCACACAAATGGTCACATTCAAATGGCCTTATACCACAAGTTACTTTAACCCTTTAAGACCTACCATAGAACCAAGTCCGCCAGAGCTTATAGTATATTTTTACATGCTGTGGAGCCATTTTTGGGAGCATTTCAAGTTGCTATACATCAATACAACCATTATAGCCCAGATTTTAATAATATGTATTCATTAAGTGCATAGTAATTACATAAATTGCAAAAAAGTGCAATAAACTACAAAAAAATTGAAAATCGTTTTTGCTTTTTTAACATATATTTGTAGTTAGAGAAATTTAAGAGGCTTATCCCTCAAAACTGTAAATACAAAAAAGTTGCACAAAATAGTTTCCCACCACAGGAAATTTATTTTGAGTGTCTTCATAGTTTTATTTTTGAAATACACCAATTTTTATATACTGCAGGAAAAACGAAAATAAATATTATAGTGCAAATTTGCAAAAAAGCAGCATATGCATCAAAATAAACTATTTCCAGCAGTGCAATATGAGTCCTCAGCATCCCAGAAACGACACAGAAAGTCATAAAGTCAAAGATAACTTTTAAAAAGACCAGTATATGCCCTGAGGCCCTGATGGTAAAAAAGACTACATTTCCGCGAAAATGAAGTCACTTCCGGTTTCGGGCCGGTAATGGCGGAAATGCAAAAGTTCGCGCTGACGTCTATTCCAACTAGGAAGTGTTATGAACAGCTGATCGGATCGGCAAAGCGTGTTTCTGGAATATCATGTTTTTGTTCCTGCAAGCGCTTTTTATGCAGTTTTTGCAAAGCTTTATGTGGAAGGAAACCGTGACCTAGGACAATCTGATGGCATAAGATGTAAGTACAACTCCTCCGATTTCATATGCAAAAAAAAAATTTGCGCTAGCTTACGTGGTTGCAGAGCTACTGGGATTTAAAAATAGTTACGCAAAACAGAGCGTGTCCGCTCCGATCGGCTCTAAAGGGTTAATCCACAAGGTTCAGTAAAGAAAGCATACTAGTGACCAACCACAAAATGGAGAGCTATGGCCACACAATGATCACATCAAGGATGGCTCAGCACCCCTCAGTGTTATTGCCATCACCTGGCCAACAACACTCACAAGTGATCCAGTAGCCATATTTCCCACAGCACTAAAGGTCACAGCACAAAACACTCACCTCGTGAGGATGTCATTAGCATCCATCACCACTGACATATTAGATGCACACACGGTGTACATGCTATGACAACTTAAAAACAGCCTACCTGCCTAAGCCACAAGACCATAGTTAAAGAATGTCTTAATCCCCTGCCAAGTTTGGTGCCACTGATTCACTTTAAGCAACTCCCATCCAAAAATGCTAAAAACAAAATAAGATAATATGTCCACAAATAACAAAGCACAAACTAACTATCTGAGTGAGCGATGAGTCACAACACAAAAATACAGAGAATCCTTGTCCCTGCACACTTACCTTACCACCATAGTGAATGGGACGACCAGCATGATAAGCAGTGTAACCCGTGGTGAAAGGCCAGCTTGGATGAGGACTGAGTAAAGGAGGGCTCCAATAAGACCAGCAGCACCAGTGCCTGAGCCCCAGCCTTCCAGTACACTCCTGGAGCAGACAGAAAACCACCGTTAATGTTCCAGAGTAAAAATAAAAACACGGTTGGAAGACCATTCACAGCTTCTTAAACTCATTTCTGACCGGGACTTTATCTGCTGTGAGTCTAAGCTGTAAGCAGGATTACTGTTAGAAGGGAACTTGGAGTTACTGTGAAAAAGCTCTGTCATCGTGGAAACTGACATTTAAAGTCAAGCACCCAAACTACGTAACTCAGTGGAAAATGTCTGATATCAAGAATATCAGATTGATAACTCCTTCATAACTTTTCTTTTTGCAAACCTGTAGCAGTCCATCTGTTCTCTGCTAGGCATCAGCACAGCTGGTCACTGATGCCAGCTGATTTATGCTGCTGATGTCTTTTGAAGAAGGAATTATCTTACAGAGGCAATCAGTGGGCCCCAGGGCAGCTGTGGCTACAATGCAGCTTGCCATCACCAGTGTGTGAATGTGTGTGTGAATGGGCAGATGACTGAATGTAGTGTGAAGCGCTTTGGGGTCCATCAGGACTAAGTAAAGCGCTACGCAAATACAGGCCATTTACCATTTTTACCAAGATCATATAACTCTGTGGTGCAGACTGTCCAAGAAGTCTGGGAATTCTGGTGGTGTTTTTTATTAGTGTGTAACTTATTAATGAGCAGGTGTGTCTGTGTGCACAGCTCATGGAGACAGCACTCCAACCTCTGCTTGAGTCTGGCTCCATAAAACACTATGACGCTCCAGAAACAAATGGGTGGCATCAGGGAGAAAATGATGAATGGAAATTTGTGTAAAATGTATGAAAAATAAACTCACTTTGCTTTTCTTGTTATCATCTGTATTTTATTTCAGTTTTTAGTTAGAACTGTCAACAATCCCAACCCCTCTAAACTTTTGTTTTTATAAAACAACCAAAGCTCCTTACTCTCAACTTACATTTAAACTACTGTAAAATTACTTTCTGCAAACCTCCATTAATACTGCACACTTGGTATTGTTCATTTAATTCTGACACATAGAATTAGTTTTGTTTTGTTTGTTTTTTTCAATTTTTCTTTTTCCATAGCAGTTAATTCACTTGGACTTTGTTATATCAATTTAATGAATTATTATTTTATTTATAATTTTTTATCTTTTCACAATTTTTACTAAGCAAGTGTAACAAAAAGTAATTTCCATTGAATGATTCTGGTTTCAAGCTATTCTTACTTCAGTCCTGGCAGAAACGGGATTCCACACAGCAAATAAAATACAAATAAAATTTTGTCTTTATGCAGGAATTCAAAGAATTCGACTGTGTAAACTCTGCCTTGTTCACAAACTTTACCCTACACTTTGGGCATCAACCCAAGTTCTGTCATCTGGACAAGCTCTGTTTGAATCTTTAATAAGAGAGCAGCAACTGAATTCAAAATTGGCAAAAAGAATGAGTGAAGAGTGTTTACCTGCTGAAATATACTGTTAGAGAGAGGAAGGACAACTCTCCCAGTCCTGAGCTGATACTGGCAAAGATCACTCCTGCAAACACAGCCACAGAGAATGTGATCAGAGAGAGCAAAGAGGAAGAATTTATTCTTTTGTTTGAAGAACAAACTTCAATAAAAAGAGCTCATTTACAGGACCTTTGTGGGCAGTCACAATGGTTACATTTTAGTTACTGGTGAACTGAATCGAATTTAGTTGCTCTTTACTGACTTATTTTATTCACATAGAGGTCTGCTTGATTCTAACAGTAATGTCTGAAATAGTGCTGTCTATTAAAAAAAAGAAACAATTTCCATCCACTGCTAATGGTATTTTGCTGCACAAGCCCTTTAGAGCCTATCAGGACATTTCTAGCAAGCAGGGGCCATCTTTGCATCTGGTATCCAGTTCTACCAGTAGATCTGTGGTGCCAGTATCACTACTGCTTTCAAGGTGGCAGCATTTAGTTTGGGGCTGGTACGTTTGGTGTCTGGAGGAGTGTATTTGATAGAAGCGTGAACTGGTACGATAAATGATTATTTATAGCAGCAGTAAAGCTCTATCAAGCTTCTGTGGAACAACCACAGATGCTCACAGTAGATAAGAAGAAATTAAACCGAAGAAAATAACTCAAAGTTTTATCTAATCCACCTTCTAAAAGCTCATCAGAGCCATATCAGACACCCTTAATGATAAAAGATCTGATCTGAATTATTAACAGGTTGCTTTACCGAGAATACTCATCCACACAGCTGAGGAGAAGGACACCAGGAGGAAACTCGTTGCTGCCATGATGGCACAGAACAACACTCGAATGCTGGGATAAAAGAACAGGAATTAACCAGGAAAGCTGGAAAGCACCATGACAGCGATGTTTTTATGCAGACAGCAAGAAGAACTCAGTCTGTTAACAACTGACTTCCTGACTATATCACACACAAAACATATAAAGTCCAATTTTTCTTTTCTTTTTCAGCTCTGATTAGTCAGCCGGGGCCACTGAAACCAGGCACAGCCATTAACCAAGTAGGTTTGTTTATTGCTCCAATTTCATATGTTTGGTCACTGCTAAGCTCTCATTCATAAATTTAACATCTTATATACATGAAAACATTAAAGCCAGACGAAAACAAATGGAGATCATTATTGCCAAAAGACATCACAGCAGCTCAGCAGCAGTACAAAAAGAGCGCCAAAGGTGGGATTGAGTGGAAATAATATGCAAATAAAACAAAGTTCTTGTTGTTTTCTTCTCCTGTCTCCTTTTTTAAACCAAACTCAAACCTCATGTTGCCAGTGGGGCTAAAATCCTGACACCTGATACAAGCACACTACTGTAAAACAGGAAGGACGTCACAGTTTTTGTCATTTGCAAGTTTGTCAAAGAAACAACTATTTGTTTATTATCAGTGCAGTGAAATCAGATCGTACCAATAATGTGAGTGATGATTGTTAGTTACTGTAAAAACACAGCAAGTGGAAACAAAGAACAGCAATCAAAGTAATAATTACCCATAAGGCATTTTGTGGATCACAAAGGGAGCGAACAGTTTGATGAAGAGTGTTGGTAGGATGTCAGCTAACAGCACAGCCTGCCAAGAAAAATGTAACAACTGAACATCTGTGGACACAAATGATACAGCTTGTAGTTTCTGCCACACCATCCATCCTTATGCCCTCCTTCACTACCATCCATCAATCTCCTCTGAGGTCTTCCTCTTGTCCTCCTGCCTGGCTGCTCCATATCTAACATCTTTTGTCCTGCATTTTCAGTTTCTGTCCTCTGTACACGTTCAAACGCTCTGATATACTAATTTCTAATCATGCCCATCCTGGTCACTCCTAATGAAAAGCTTCAGCTCTACCTTTTGCCAGTGCCCACTGTTATCACACCATACATCATCACAGCTTTTACTACATTCCTAATTCCTCCTCTAATTCTTCTGTCACAAACCACCCTTTACAATCGTCTCCACTCCTCTCTGTTGTGCACTGCACATTACTTTGGATGACTGATTACAGGTATTTAAACTTATCTACCTTCTCCATTTCTACTGCTTGCATGTTCACCTTCTCTCTCTCTCTGACTGATGTTCAGTCCTCATCTCTCCCACGCTTACCTCCACCTGTCCACACTCTGTTCCACCTGCTCTCACTACATATCATAACGTCATCTGCAAACATCATCGTCCACAGAGACTCCTGCATGAACATCACAATCACAATCAAAAGGGGCTCACAGTAAAGAGTGCGGATGCCACCCCCAGCTTAAACCCATCCGTCACTCCTACCACACACCTCACCACTGCTGCCTCATACATCTGTCAATAGTTTTAATGAAGCTGGGAAACAACCAGAAATAAAACTCAGCTTTTATTTTTGGGTGTTAGGAGAAAACTCTGTAAAAAACCCAGGAGAAATAAAGACACAATGAGACAAAGTTACTTTCTTTGCTAAACGTGTACACGGGTGAGCTGCTGAGAACAACTCACACCATGCACAGTGGCTTGGCATTTTTTATAGGCACAGAGCACAGAGACAGTGAGAACAGGATAAGAAAATAATAAACAGATAAAATAAACAACTCCATATGTGGTACTAGTCTCGTCAGCAGAGAGCTGGGAGAGAGCTGTGAGAGATAAAACAATCTAAAACAATATGTCCCAAAACAATATGTCTTTGCTGGGAAAGTCTAAAAGGATAATTCTAAACTAATCTAACCATAGGCAAAGGGCATCTTTGTACATTTAAAAGAAGGTAAAGAAACATAGAATCATTTTTCCTGTAACATTGGGTTTTGTGGATTAAACTGAGAACACATGTTAGACCTTTTTCTTTTCCACACTTTCAAATGTACCAACAAACAGAACGCATTATTTATGTGGAGCGTGCTACTACAGTGATGGTGTTTGGCTGGTCCACCATAATGTAATGGCCATGACAACTAAATTATATAATACATAAATGTATGTGCTCAGTAATGTCTCTATAATGATAATAACATTTTATGAGTTTTTCATAACCTCCAGGAACCTGAAATATTTATGATCTGCTAAATACTGTTGACTACAAACATGAACATGTTTCCTAACTTACTATCTAAGATACAATCTACAGTATATCTGTTATTATACCAGATATTGGACTGTATTTATTGATTGAATATACTTCTGTTAATATGTACACATTAGCCTTATTAGTGTAGGAAGCTTTCCTGCTGTTATCCTTCTTTGGTTAAGTGTTATACTAGTTTCAGTACCTCATCAATCATGTGACGTTTGTCTTTTTTAAAATAAACATTTAAAAGGAAGTCACCGCTTCTAAACGAGAGCACAAACTGTGAACCAGTCAAAAGTTTATAACATTTGTCTCGACACTAAACACCCAGAACAAATGTTTTACTGCATCAGTGCAGTGAACCTTTATTTACCGCAGTAGAGACAGGGTTGCAGTCATAGATGCTACTGTTGCTACTGTTCCCAACTTGGAAGTCCACGTGCAGTGAGGCTGAAGTCTGGGAAACAATAATAGAAATATACAGCTGAGAAGTTCACTTAACCCTAAACATAGAACGACTTTGAAACGTGACCACTGCCAAACTACACTGCTCAAAAAATAAAGGGAACACTTGAGTCACACATCAGATCTCAATGAATGAGATTTTTAACTTGAGAATATGAACTGGTAAAGTACATCATGCAGTTTATTGTGGAAAAATAAGATGTAACGATGGAAATGGAATCAGAGGAAACTAAAGACATCCTCTGCCTGGAACATGATGAGTATATGAGCTCTGGCAGCGCTCCTCATCACATGACAGTCCTGCTGCAGGGTTAGAGCTGTGCACTCTAAATAGACTGCAGGTACCTTCTCTTACAATGAGCAGTGACATAGAAATAGTTGTTGTTACTCCTCCAGTGCACCTTATGCATCTTTCATTTGCACCTAAGCAGGTGAAATGCATTCACAACAGTTTCTGTTTCCTGATTGGACAGATCAACATCTCTGAAGACTTTGTGCCAGAATCCAGTGATCAAGTATTCCTTTCATTTATTTGAGCAGTGCATATTTAAATACACATTTGTTCTCTTACAGACGCCGTTTCATTTCGTGACTCTTGTTTCTCGAGAATGTCATGTGCGGCGCTCAGCATCACCACATAAGCAAAGTTGTTGCACAAACCGAGGAGCCTGTATAGATGTGGAAAGATAAAAACAAGATACGGAGATGCATCAAAAAATAACAACTTAATCAGCGGCTGCAAAATTTCTCTCAACATAAAACCCCCCAAAATATCGTGCACTCAGTACCGTGCACTTTCAAAACTTTTGCATTACCAAGCATTTATCAGCTACTCATAGTTTAGTTTTTTGAATTCATTTAAGGATACATTTTTTAAAATAATATTAAAACTTTTTCAACAAAGACCTTTTCACAGTCTTTGTGCTTTTCATGTCGTTAACCTTTGTTCTTTCAAGCTTCTTCAAAGTCTTCCTTTTCCAACCTGCCTTCCACCTTTTTCCTGTCCATCCTTCCAGTTTGCTTCCTCATTATTTTCTAGCTTTCATCTTCTTATAGCTTTGTGTATTTTTCCCTCCCTCCTTTGTTCTTTGCTTGTTTTCCAGTAGCAGCTAAAGTGCCTTTTCATTTCACTACCTGCTATGCCACCTTGGGCTTTCCATCTGTGCTTCAGTTTACTTACTAATGTGAATTATCAGTGTGACAGAATTCAATGACAACTTTTCTTTTGTGACTTATTTGTGGCTTTTTGTTTTTACTACAAGGTGATGGTTGAATGGCAATAACGTAAAGAGACAGACCGAGGGAGAGACATGCAGCAAATGCAAAACACAACGGAACTCAGGTCTCTGCAATGAGTACGAAGCGGAGCACGAGTACTCGGTCCCTGGCCTTTCCTCTGCCTTTCTGTCTCCATTTTCCCTTTGCTCCCTTTCTGTCGTACATGCTTGAGACCTTTATTTATATCTGCGTTGCTCTCGTGAACCTTGAGCCGTGAGTAGGTGAGTAAGAGACGTGACATATGAAACTGTGCTTCAGATACAGTGATAGATCTGAAGCAAAGACTCGAATGTACAAGAGAGGCTACTGATTATTCTCCTGCTCAGTCCTGATTATCATCTTTGCTTTCCCAGTGCCGACTCAAGTCTGTCGTTTTTCCACATAAAGACCTGACTGCACACACAGTGAATAGCCAATCTTAATGTGCCACCTTGAAGCAATTCCTGAAGTGCATGTGGTCTTAGGAAGGCTTGCTGGAGGAGCTAAATACTGACTTCCGGCATGATGGCGCCTGTGTTTGGCTTCGCCGCTGCCGGGTGTAGTTGGTCTCGCTCTATTGTCGTGTTTTTTCTTTCTACTCTGCTGTTTTTTAACTGTTTTAATGATGTACTGGCTGCCTTGGTCTACGATCGTCTGACGCTGTTATCCATCCGTTCGTCAATGACGGCCAAAGATGTTTTTTCTCCTTCCTTTTGTGGGACTTTCCATTCTCCACACTTTTCTCCGCACTCCTTTGGTACCTTCCACCCTCTGCCTGTGACTGGATCTTCGGCCAGCGCTTTCAGCGTTCCCCGTAGACTACGGAGAAGAAGAGGAAAGAGATCGGGCATCCAGGTGAAGCTTAGGCTCCTCTGGCGGCGGGGACGAATTGGAAAGCGATGTCGGGCGTTTTCCGTTGCCTACGCACATGACAGCTATATGGAGAGGAATCTGTCTCCCAAGGCCCTACTTGGATATAGGGGGCCCGGCTTTCCAAGGCCGTGTTATCTCAGAAGGGTTCATCCAGACTCTCCTGCCGACTGGCTTTTCATCCCCTCGGTGAGTGGAATATATGAACGTGAAGGGTCTGATCCCGAGAATTTACGCCCTTTAATTCGAGAAACTCTAGCTTCTTCCAACAACAATGTTTTCACCCCGCTGTCTATGGCGCTCTTTAATGCCCGATCTTTGACGAATAAATCGTTTGTGCTTAACGATTTTATTGTTTCTAAAAATCTGGACTTCCTGTTCTTGACTGAGACCTGGCAACGGGGGTCGGATTATTCGTCTACTATTGAAATGTGCCCAAATGGCTTCTCTGTCATTAGCCAGCCTCGAGGATCTGGTCGTGGAGGAGGCCTCGCGGTGGCATATCGGAGCCGTTTTAACTGCCGTTCAGTGAAAGTTGGACACTTTCTGTCTTTTGAACTGCAGCTCATCAAAATTGGAAAGAAGGATCCTTTTTACTGTGCGTTGGTCTATCGCCCTCCTGGCCCAAACAACTCGTTTTTAGCCGAGTTTAGTGATTTTCTGTCCTCTACTATGAGGTTGTCTAAATTGCTTCTTGTGGGAGATTTTAATATACATATTGATGATGAGTCCGACCGCTTTGCTAGGAGTTTTACCAGTATCATGGACTCTTTTCATTTTATCCAACATGTATCTGGCCCCACACATAACAAAGGCCATACACTGGACCTTGTTTTTTCTTTGGGTCTGAATATTGATTATATCTGTTCTAAGGACATTTTTATTTCTGACCATTATTGTGTCTTTTTTAATATGTCTTTTTATGAGCCTATGTCTCCTGTTCATCGGACAGTTATTTCCCGCACTTTAGACTCCTCCACAGCACAGAAGTTCTCTGATGTTTTTAATTTAACATTATCCCCACAAAACGATGTTGATTTTTCTATAGATCTATTCAATTATCATTGTCTCTCGATCTTAGATGAAATCTGTCCGATTAAAATGAGACCTGTGCCTGTTTCCAAGTCTGTACCCTGGTTAAATGACAACATTCGTCTTATAAAACGTAATTGTCGTAAAGCCGAGCGGTTATGGAGGAAAACTCACTTAAATGTTCATCTCCTCTATTTAAAGGATCTTTTAGCCTCCTTTAACAATGCTATTAGAGTTGCGAGGGCTGCTTACTTTTCTCAGTTGGTTGCAAGGAGCAGAGGTAATCCTAAAGTTTTATTTGATACTATTACTAATATTATTACTCCTGCTCCACCTGCTGCTATTATTTCTTCTGTTGAAGATTGTGAAACTTTTCTTGCTTTCTTTTTAGAAAAAATTAGCAACATAAGGAAAAACCTGTCTTTTTCAGCGTCTGCGCTGTCTGTTCCCACGCCAGCTCGGCCTGTTGTTTTAGAAGGTTTTTCACCTGTTTCACTACCAGAGCTGGGAAAAATAGTTAGTGCAACAAAATTATCCTCTTGCTCTCTTGATTTTTTACCTGCATCATTATTTAAAAATGTCTTTTACTCTACTGGTCCCGATATTCTTCTGTGGCAGTTTCTAAGTATAGATCATCTTCTGCGTCCCTGTCTTTTGGTGTGCCACAAGGCTCTGTGCTAGGGCCATTACTGTTTTTAGTTTATTTACTCCCTCTTCAGCACATTTTGAGCCCTTTTGAGGATATTTGTTACCATTGTTATGCGGACGATATCCAACTCTATATATCTTTTAAACCGGAAGAGGCTTCTAAGCTGCGGCTTTTAAATGTGTGCTTGGAAACCATTAAAGGCTGGATGGCTGAAAACTTCCTCCAACTAAATGAAAGTAAAACCGAAGTCCTCTTATGTGCCCCAGATAGACATATACCCAGTATAATAAATGCTCTTGGTCCTCTTTCAACGTTTGTAAAACCATCTGTCAGGAACTTAGGGATTATCCTTGATCCTGCTCTTACGTTAGATAGTCATGTTAAATCTCTTGTTCGGTCTTGCTTTTATCATTTAAGAAATATTTCTAAATTGAGCTCTATTATATCCTATACCGAACTGGAGATTGTTATTCATGCTTTTATCTCTTCACGACTGGACTATTGCAATTCCCTGTTTACTTGTTTAAATAAAGGTTCTTTGGAGCGTCTGCAGATCGTTCAGAATGCTGCAGCAAGACTTTTGACGAAAGCTTCTAAATTTTCACATATAACACCGTTGCTCATGCAGTTACATTGGCTTCCTGTTGAATTTAGAGTCCAGTTTAAGATTTTGGTTTTAACTTTCAAGGCTCTTCAACAACAAGCACCACCATATATCATTGAACTTTTACAGCCCTATGCCCCTAGTAGGTCTCTGAGGTCGAGTAGTCAGGGCCTACTTGTCATTCAGTATACGAGACTGAAAACTAGGGGTGATAGAGCTTTTGCTACTGTGGCCGCCAGACTGTGGAATTCCCTTCCTCAGGACTTACGATCCGCTGATTCATTGATTACTTTTAAAAAACAGCTAAAAACACATCTTTTTAAAACTGCCTTTTGCTAACTTTGTTTGTATTTTGTCTTTTTAATCTGTTATATCTTGTAAAGCACTTTGTGATCTCTATCTAGAAATGTGCTATATAAATAAAATTTTACTTACTTACTTTACTAAATACATAAAAGGGGCGGGGCCCACAGCTGGAAGATCCGATTAATGGTGAGAGGAAGACTACAAATAAGACCTAAAAACATTTCCCTAGTGATGGGCAGATGAAGCCCCATGAAGCACTGGAGCTTTTCATCCAATTGGTTCACCCCAACGCGAAGCTTCATGAAGCTTCATTTGCTCTAGCAGGACACCTACTGGACGTAAAAATAATAGCTGGCATGAATTTGAAGAGTGTGGCATTTTGCACACAGCCTGTAAATGTCAACAACAAAAGGAGTGTGTAAAACACCTATAGTGTAGTGATGGCAGTATACTGTGTATATTTATGCTGGCAGTATGGAAAATGATTATTTGCGGCAAAGTTCGAACCGCTTCATGAACCAGTCACGTGGTACAGCCGGGCAGCGAGGCTTCGGACGTCATCATTTTCAGCTCCTCCCATAAATGAAGCAAGCCTCGATACGCGCTTCGCGGAAACGCCCCCTCCATTACTCGACACACGCTCCGAAGCCTCGATACAGAACGTCCCATCACTACATTTCCTCATTTCTGCGTGTGAATAAACATAGCAATGACGTGTATCTATAGGTTCTTATCACATCCCATTAAAGTTTAGGGAGAAATGAGAGATGACGAAGCTGTGGACTTCACTTTCACAGTCAGCACTTTTTATTCGCATAAGAAGTACTTACGAGCGAACAACGTCTTTTACTATAGATACGACACAACATGTATTTAGATGAAATAAGAGGGATCTTTCTTATTGGTGATCTGTTGAAAATATCGGGACACTCACCAAAATCCAATCCAGTTACGGATTTGTACGCAACGACCTATAAATGAGAGGATAAAGCAAACGTTAGGGACTCACGGAGCAATAATGCTGATAGTTACACGAGTCCGCCGCTGACACACTCACCGGTACCGTCAAGTCGCTGAAGAGGATCTGAGTTGACACTGGCTGGCTGCTCCATGTTTACAAACCAGTCCAAGCTAAATGAAAGAGAAACTGAGTTGGTCTCGAACCGCTGAAAAGCACACAGCTCTCATTCTAACAGGCTCTGAGCTCCCACCAACACTGGCGAGAAGCTGTCACTAAGAACGCCCCGTAACTGCTTTTACGGTCCTCAGCTCAGCAACTTTCACAAACCTCACCGACGAAGCACCAGAGACGGCGCTTCAACCTAAAACCTCCCCGCGGAAACAATATCAGCTCTGAACGTTCCTGATCCGCCTGAGACATTAAGTTTGCTCAAATTCAAATAATGTCAAGAACACAGTTGGATTTTTATTATAATATGTCAAACAGATATTCGTGAGTGATGAAACGTTATTCTTATCAGCAGGTAGAAGCTGCAATCGGCTTGGGAAAAGTGATCGTTATGTTTCTCCTTTTTTTATCTGGTAAAAAAGTCTTTCCATCAAAAAATGCCTCCTTCAGAGATCGTAACAAATACAAAATCACAGTAAAGTAAACCAAAAAAAGACTTCTAAAAAGAGGACTGACTATAATATAGGTTCAATAACACATCATAAAGATACTTGCAAAACACTTTATTTTTAGAATCAGAATACTTTATTGATCCCTGGGGGAAATTATTTTTTGTTACACTTCTCCATTATAAACAAACATTAACAAGACAGACAATACGCTAACTAAGAATAGTACCGTGTGTGTGTGTGTGTGTGTATATTAGGGCTGCCACGATTTGTCGACTAGTCACGATTACGTCGACTATCAAAATCGTCGACGACTGATTTAATAGTCGACGTGTCGTTTGAAGCTTTGTAAGATCGCAAAAGACGCAGGAATAATAGCAGGATTTAAGAGTGTAATAACGGACTGAAACAGAAGATGGCAGCACTGCATGTACACGGATGCCAGCTGCCGTTAAACCCCGAAGAAGAAGAAGAAGCAGCTGTGTCCCAGAATTCATAGCGCGGCCCAGCTTAGTTTCCAACAATGCCGGTAGCTAGTTAGTTTTAATATTACTCTTATTATTCTTTCTGGGTCACAAAATAAACGTTTAACATATTTTCAGGCGAGAATGTAGCTGTGTAAACCTCAAATATCGGCTCAGTTTATCAGGACACCACATATTTTCAAAAGCGCTCCGACGTTTTCGGAGACGTCTGTTACCCACTAGCTCGATAGCTAGCCGGGGGCTAGGTCACTAGCGCCGTGAGAACACCGGACTCCCGGCAAATTGTTTTCAAACCCACCGCCGTCTTTCGCGACTCAGGTTAAATATATATAAGTCACTTAGATAAATTAAAAATGTTGTTGTTTGGCTTTTTTTTTTTTTTAGTATTTTATTTGTTCCTGAGTAAATCGGTTTGGCTGAGATTAAAGTTATAGTTTTTACACAGCTGAATAAACATCAAGCAGACAGCTGATTATCAGAAGTGTGAGATGCTGGAGAATATACTCCGGTGTCCTGTTATATTTTAGATAGCAAGGAGTTTATTAAACTTTACCAAAACAATCTGCAAATTTCATTAAAATTGAATAAACTATCATCTTGTCTTTATTTTTAGTTAGCACCTTAAAAGCTTAAAGCTGTAAGCTAATGATAGTTATATAAGAGCAGATGCTGCTGGTGCAATAAGCTGTAGTTTTACGTCCAGTGGATGATGATCTGATTAGTCGACTAATCGCATAAATAATCGGTGACTAGTCGACTATCAAAATAATCGTTTGTGGCAGCCCTAGTATATATATATATATATATATATATTTAATATACATACATATATATATTAGGGGTGCAACTAGGGCTGCCACGATTTGTCGACTAGTCACGATTACGTCGACTATCAAAATCGTCGACGACTGATTTAATAGTCGACGTGTAGTTTGAAGCTTTGTAAGATCACAAAAGACGCAGGAATAAGTGGCAGGATTTAAGAGTGTAATACCGGACTGAAACAGAAGATGGCAGCATTGCATGTACAAGGATGTCAGCTACCGTTAAACCCCGAAGAAGAAGAAGCAGCTGTGTCCCAGAATTCATAGCGCGGCCCAGCGCAGTTTCCAACAATGGCGGCAGCTAGTTAGTTTTAATGTTACTCTTATTATTCTTTCTGGGTCACAAAATAAACGTTTAACATATTTTCAGGCGAGAATGTAGCTGTGTAAACCTCAAATATCTGCTCAGTTTATCAGGACACCACATATTTTCAAAAGCGCTCCGACGTTTTCGGAGACATCTGTTACCCACTAGCTCGTTAGCGAGCCGGGGGCTAGGCTCACTAGCACCGTGAGAACACCGGACTCCCCGCAAATCGTTTTCAAACCCACCACCGTCTTTCGCTACTCAGGTTAAATATATATATGAGTCACTTAGATAACTTAAAATGTTACTGTTTGGCTTTTTTTTAGTATTTTATTTGTTCCTGAGTAAATCAGTTTGTCTGAGATTAAAGTTATAGTTTTTACACAGCTGAATAAACGTCAAGCAGACAACTGATTATCAGAAGTGTGAGATGCTCCAGAATATACTCCAGTGTCCTGTTATATTTTAGATAGCAAGGAGTTTATTAAACTTCACAGAAACAATCTGCAAATTTCATTAAACTTTAATAAACTATCATCTTTTCTTTATTTTTAGTTAGCACAGACCTTAAACACTTAAAGCTGTAAGCTAATGATAGTTATATAAGAGCAGATGCTGCTGGTGCAATAAGCTGTAGTTTTACGTCCAACGGATGATGATCTGATTAGTCGACTAATCGCAAAAATAATCGGTGACTAGTCGACTATCAAAATAATCGTTTGTGGCAGCCCTAGGTGCAACGATACACAAAATTCACGGTTCGGTTCAGTTCGATACTTTGGTGTCACGGTTCGATATTTTTTCGATACAAAAAAATGTTCATGCCTTTTTAATTTGTCATTTATTAAAATTATAAATATATATTTTAACTCAAAAGTACAGTTTTTAAATTTAACCCTAACTCTTGTGCGTGTTTTTTATTTTGACAGCGAATGCGTACCTGCGGACCACTTATGTGCAGCCCTGGTTATATAGCTCATCATATCACAGCCACAGAAATTATTTTGTCCATGAAACCATAAAGCTGCACTTTCTTTTTGCCTTATAGTCTGATTTGTCATAACTTTTCCGTTTTGTGGTAAGCTTTTCTTTGGCTGTCACTTCTTCACTCTGACCTGTCTTATTTGGCTCAGCAGAACTGAAATATATATCCTGATGCTTTTACACACGCACTCACATAAGCTCAGCGATTCTCTGCGCGATCAACCTCTCACATGTTTAAGCTTGCTGCGGGAGATTTCACTTGTCATGTTTGCGTAGTAAGTTAACGATTAATAAGACGATGTCAGAGGAATTGGTGCGCAAATTATCATCACTCACCAATCAGTGCTGTCTGAGCGATTGCAAAGTGAAAGCAAAAAAACAAGCCCAAATTCAAACGCGATTTCAATATGTCACATATTGACAGTGGCTCACCGATGCCAATGACAATTACCCAGCTACATTTCCAAAAGAATGCAAAAGCATTGACATATATTTTTCCTTCCTACAATAGCCCGACGGGCAGGGCAGAGATAGATTTTGGTAGCTCGACTGGAAAAATCACTAGCCCCTGGACGTCGGGCTAGGGATATTGCGAGCCCTGTATCTGATTGAGGAATCATGCATCTTTGGAAAAGAGAGTTTATTACAGAGAAATGGCTCTTTCCAAAATAAAAGCTATACTACATGCTTCTTCTGGGCTATATTCTCAGCAGCATATTAAACATATCAGGTCCCCATAAGGAGACTCATGTGCTAACGGCTGTCTAAATGACTCGGCTAAAGTTTGTAGCATGCATGCTTGTTGTTTTTGCACTAGGATGATGTAAATGTGCAGTCATATTCGTTGTGTTCCCACTAGTGCTTTCAGGTTAATCTCGTTGAAATGACGTTAACGCCACAACACGACAAATCTCCGTTAACGAGCTACCCCTGATCGCCCCGTGCATGGGGCTAGACGGCCAACACGTTAACGAGCTAACTGCGCTAACACACTAGTTCCCACCCATGTAATTGAGCATTGCGTGGCACATCCAACATACTGTTTTACTTTAGTCCATGACGCGCTTACCTTCAGGGTCATACATCACATGAAAAAACCAAAATAATTCCAAACGCCAGATCTGAATGAGGGTGGGGGAGGTCCATGTTGCAAGGAGAGCTTAACTTCTGTCTCGCTAGCTTGCCCTGCGCTCTTCCTTCTGACGATGCTGTCTGTGTTGAGCGCTCAGTGGATCTGCGCTCGACAGTGCAGCCTAGGCGGAGTAGTCGAACGCAGATTCACTGAGCGCTCAACACAGACAGCATCGTCAGAAGGAAAGTTGATGAAATAAATTACAAATTTTGTATTGTTCGATACATATGCGTACCGAACCGAAAGCACTGTATCGAACGGTTCAATATTGATACGAATATCGTTGCACCCCTAATATATATATATGTGTGTGTGTGTGTGTGTGTGTGTGTGTGTGTGTGTGTGTGTGTGTATGTGTGTGTGTAAAAGCTGAAAAAGAAACGTGTAGTTGTAGCAGTATCCAGTGTGTTAAGTGGATGCGTTGTACAGGGAGCCACAGGCAGGAAAGATTTCCTGTGTCGTTCAGTGGTGCTTTTCGGTAATCTCAGTCTCTCACTGAACGAGCTCCTGTGACTGACCAGCATGTCATGGAGTGGGTGGGAGGTGTTATCCAACATTGTCTTTATCTTGGACAACATCCGCCTCTCTGACACCACCTTGAGGGAGTCCAGCTCCATCCCCACAACATTACTGGCCTTACGGATTAGTTTATCGAGTCTGTTGGCATCTGCGACCCTCAGCCTGCTCCCCCAGCATGCAACAGCATAGACGATCGCATTGGCCACAGCAGACTCGTAGAAAATCCTGAGCATTTTCTGGCAGATGTCGAAGGACCTCAGTCGCCTCAAAAAATAGAGACGACTCTGGCCCTTCCTGTAAAGTGCTGTGGTGTTTTTAGCCCAGTCCAGTTTATTGTCAATGTGTACTCCAAGGTATTTATAGTCCTCCACAATGTCAACACTGACCCCCTGGATTGAAACAGGGGTCAAGTGTTTCCTGGTCTTCCTGAAGTCCACGATCAGTTCCTTGGTCTTTGCCACGTTGAGCTGCAGATGATTCTGCTCACACCACGTGACAAAGGAGTCGACCACAGCCCGGTACTCTGTCTCATCAACCCTGCTGATGCATCCAACCACCGCATATTTTATATTATAATATAAAATATATTAATGAACCCTGTTCACTACAGTCTGTTTAACAATATAAGTAAAGATATTAGACATTAGCAAAACACAGAGAACAATTTTAAAATAACATCAATATGAGATCATTTCAGTGGAATAGGAGAAAGCAATCCCATAGTTGATCTGGTTTAACCTTTTATGCCTTACACTTTAACTCTATCATTACAATTTAAGTGGAAATTAAACACAGCAGTAGCAGGTAACTTTTCAAGCACACTGTGCCACACAAACAGGTCTGCAGTGCAGATAATGAAACAATAGAGGTGAAAACCTTGACACATTGGAAAAATGGTCAACCAAACTCTTCAACAATTTTTCCACTGTATGTTAAAATCGCATGTACATTTTTTTAGGTGTGGTTTGAGATGTAAAGGGCGGGACTAATGATAGTCATCTCTCCAGCAGTGCATATAAAGCTGCACTTGTTCCCTCCTCACCACACAGAGGTACTGCTACACTGTTCTTCATCACGCCCATGGCTTTCTGCAAACTTCTGCTAACTGTGTTGGTACTGCTGCACAACAGTGGTGGTGAGAGAGAAAAATGCTGAACCTTAATTTCCCAACTCCAGAGCCCAGATTTCAGAGTGCAGCCTCGATAGACTGATGCTCTAATGTTTATCATCCATTCTGAGCAAAATAGCAAACAGCTCTTACTTTGATGGGATTTAATTTTCTTAGATGCCTCAAACTTACATCCAGCATTTTGTTTGTGTTTTTCAGGTCTACTGGGAAATGAAGTGAGGAGCTCCATCATTGGTGCAGAGGATGCCAAAAAGGAAAGTTGGCCATGGATGGTTCACCTCAACATGACATCTCATGATTCGAAAATGGTGAAATGGGGCTGCGGCGGCACCGTCGTTGCAAAGCAGTGGGTGCTGACTTCTGCACAGTGCGTGGCTAAGTAAGTCTGTGTGTGTTTGCAGAAACGTGTCTCATTATTTTTATGAACATCCTCCAGAGCAGTCATAACAAAAAAGCTTCACACTGCATGTGAGTATTTTGGGGGAATAATTACTCATAGGGACCTTCACTGTTGGCCAATAAAGACAAAATCATTTCAGGACACTTTCTGACAAGTGTCCTGAAATGGTCTGACAAGTTAGGTGAGTGGGCCTAACTTGTCAGACCTGGAGGCCTCAGTCAGTATTTAAATACACCATATGCACATTTCAGCATCTTAAGCTGTGTTTTTAGTGAGTAGCTGCATATTTACACACCCAGCAGACACCGCATCAAGTCCAAACTAATGTAATGTTTACTCCACTGCAGCTCCTTTTCTTTTAATTCCTGCCAACTATGAAAAAACATGCGCAGCCCTTTAAACTGCTGAATGCACCAGTGTCCACAAAACCCATGTGTAGTGTTGTTTTGTTGAAGGCTTGGTCATTCCAAAATACATGAGACTTAATGTGTGTGTTTCTGTTGTCATGCAGTTATGATCATCGTCGATCGTTCGTTGTTGTCGGCACATATCAGCTGCAAAAGGCGGCTCACCGTTACATGGGTATAGCCAATATTGTTCAATACCGAGACCTGGGCAACAGCAACTACGAAAATGACATTGCTCTGATCAAGCTGAGGAAACCGATTACATTTTCAAAAGATGTTGCACCAGTGGCTCTGCCTGACAAGGATGACACCTTTGGTCCATCATCTGAGTGTTGGATGACTGGCTGGGGGGAAGTGGGAAATGGTGGTAAGTTAAGCACAGGAAGTAGGCTTTAAAGTATACATGCTGTATCAAGGCAGGCTCACATTGTACTCCATTGTAATTATCCATACCGTCACCAATAAAACAGATGTTTATAACGTGCAAAGCACTTTACAGATAAGAAACATCACTGAGGAGCTAAATCATCGTCAGAAGTTTTATTAATTTGAAAAGTGATTTGAAAATGAAATTCCAAATGTTTATATTGAATACAGTGTGTATAGAAAAAAAAGAATTATTTTATTTGGACTGAATTATTCGTTTTCATTGATAATGTTTCGTTTTTTTGTTTTTTTTGTTTGTTTTTCACTTGTTTTTTTTCTTCTTCCGTTTCAGACCTTTGAGCCCGTTGTGTGTTGTGGGCGTGTACAAAAAGGAGGGGCGGGGCACATACAAATGATTGACAGCTCCAGTTTTACCCCAGCAACAGAGAATATTGTTTTCTGATTGGCTGGGCTGAGCTGAGCTATAAACTGGAGAAGAATCGAAGACTCGACCTCAAATTCTAGACATCATTTTCAAATTTGAATCCCCCACTGTAATACAGTGAATTGTTGCCCCCCAGTGGTAAAATACAGAAGTGCTTGTTACAGGGCTAGTTCTTGGTTGACCAACATAACAAAAAAAAGGTAGCTTGTGCACCGCTAAGAAAAACAACAAGTTTGTGTGTGATGTCCTGCTGTTCAATAAAGCACGTATCGCGTCCTTCTGTCCTGATCTTTTCGAAGAGCCTAATCCAGAATATCACATCCACCTTAATACATCTATAATTTCAGTGTATATCAATATGGTCCATCACAGGCTCATCAGAAACCGTATGTCTTTATTGTTCGGCTAGTGCTGGCAACATTCATTGAAGGAGCGCCATCTTTAACCAAAGGCCTCATTTTTAACTTTTAACGAACACGACACAGGAGCTGTCAATCATTAGTTGATTTGATACATGCCTACAAGTCTGAAGCAGAAAAAAAAGACCTGAAATATGAAAAACGGGTTTGAAACAAAATTTTTTGATTTATAATAAAATAGGCAGCACGGTGGTTAGCACTGTTGCCGCACAGCAAGAAGGTCCTGAGTTCAATTCCACCATCAGGCCGGGGTCTTTCTGTGTGGAGTTTGCATGTTCTCCCCGTGTTTGCGTGGGTTCTCTCCGGGTACTCCGGCTTCCTCCCACCGTCCAAAGACATGCAACTTGTGGGGATAGGTTAATTGGATAATCCAAATTGTCACTAGGTGTGAATGTGCGAGTGAGTGTGAATGGTTGTCTGTCCCTATGTGTTAGCCCTGCGACAGACTGGCGACCTGTCCATGGTGTACCCTGCCTATCGCCCTATGACAGCTGGGATAGGCTCCAGCGCCCCCCGCGACCCTGAAAAAAAAGGATAAGCAGAAGCGAATGGATGGATGGATGGATGGATATAATAAAATAAAGAAATAGAAGCCAAACCCCCTGAAACTATAAAAACAAAAAAAGATTTGCTTGAAAAAATAATTCATTCAATATAATAGTTTTCATTTAGTGTTTGAAAGACATTTTTTAATTTGTTGAATACCAAAATGTAAAATTTCTATTTCAAATCACTTTTTCAAATAAAACCAGATTTAGCAAACCGTCACTTCCATACTTTTCCTGTGTGTCCATGCAGTACCACTGCCTGATCCAAAAACCCTTCAACAGCTGAGGATTTCCATCATGCCTCGGAGTACCTGTAACGAGACATATCCTCAGATAGCCCGTAATACACTTTGTGGTGCCAACAGGAAGGGAAGGGATGCCTGCAAAGTGAGTTTTATTTTATATGAGTTTTTTAAACTCTTTTTTTGCATTTAATTGAATAGATGATTATACCTTTGAAAACACTTGATTTATCACACATGAAGTACTTTAGTTTCACTCAACTGAAGTCACTTGACAGCTGTAGTTACTAGTTACTTTTTAGTGTATAATTGAATCTGCTGTGTTTTAAATGAGACCTAAACAGGAACAAAAAGGCCACACTAATCAGTGTTGTGTGTTTCATTTCCACAGGGAAACTATGGTGGTCCCCTGGTGTGTCGTAAAAGGGAGAAATTTGTGCAGGTGGGAATCATGAGTCATGGGAGTCCTGGCAGTTGTGGCCTCGCCAACCATCCTAGCGTCTATACCGAGGTTGCAAAGTATCTGACCTTCATAAATGATTACGTCCACTTGTCTGAGAAACCTTCAGCTTTCCTGTATTGCAAAGTCACTGCCTGTTAATGGAAGGTTACCCTGATTCAGTTGCCAGACTTCATTGCATTAAAGCATTACTTTTAGGTCCTTTTTGTAATTTGATGAATTCCTGTTCATGCTTTAATAAAAGACACTGATGACACCTGCACATCCATAGCAACACCTTCATCAGGTACAGAGTTTCATTACTTGTGTGCTAATGTTTTGGTCTAATTTGTGGCATTTTAATAAGTTTATACAGTAACTTCACCTCAACCAGTGAAACCAGCAAAAATTGTACTGACTTGACATGTAAATATATATATATGTATGTATTATTGTGTAAAGTCTTGACCAGGCCTTACTTTCTTCATGTTTTGCTTCCAAGTAACCTAACTTTCTTGTCATTTTTTAAACTCTCTCGGCTTTCTGAAGATATTTTAAGGTTTTTCTTGAACACTGGCTTCTTTTTCACTCATTTTCAGTCCAGGCCTTATACCTGAACAGTTTTAGAGGCAAGTTTTGTTTGTTAAGCCTTCTGACACTGACCAATGATTCATTTCAAAAAGGCAACCAAACTAAAGTGACATGTATACTTTTGACCCTGCCTCTGGTAGCTCATTCCCCAGACTGACCAGTTTTGTAGGTTTTGTTGTCGTAACAAAAACAGAAGTGTCCATAGTAGAAAGAAAAACACATTCATTTATTGTTTATTGCTTAATTACTTTGTGTAATATGAATGTCCATAAATATGTTTTTTATCAGTAGGAAAAGGTGTAAAACTTATAAATATACAGTTAAAGGTGCAAACTGTATTCTTGTGCTTGTTTGTGGTGAGCAGCAGATCAAGCAAGGTAAGTATTATAAATGGCTTCAAGTGCAAATTCAGACACTCACATTAGGCAGATTAGACACACATATTTGTGTGTACACACTTTGAGCACAGCAGCCACAAATACTGATGTTCAAATCTATTGTTTGTAGTGAGGAGCCAGTCAGAGAAAGTTGCAGGTCAAGCTCCTCTACCTTGTCAAAAAAAGGGAGCAGACTCTGATGCTGATTTGTATTTTATTCTCATTTCTCACCTGCAGAACACTGAGAATCCACACTCTCCTGATCTTCACACAGTGCAGAGAGGATCGAGAGAGCAGTACACCAAGCTGGTACAGAGTCTGATACCTGAGGATGCAAACAAGAAACAAGTAAAGCTGCACACCCCAAACAATCTGCATGAAGTCATTCATACTGAATACTCTCTGTAATGGATCACTGACCAGCGATACTGAGCTGCATGGGTCAGGAAAATATTGTGGAAGAACAGGAGTTCCATCTTACAGAGAGGGAAAAAATATTCCTGGTTCAATATTCTCACAACATCACACAAAATCAGAGCCAAGTTTCACTAACAGCATGCAGTGAGCTGAGTGTGCTGCTAGAGGGCATCAGAGGACTCACCAAACCCTGGTTGATGAAATACTCGGTTAAGTAGACCACTCCCAGTGGAAGCACAAACCTCCACAAGCCCTGCTCACAGAAATCAAGTTCAGTAACAGTTTGGCTGAACAGTTTCAGATCAAACAAGTAAACGGTGTACTTACTCTGATAACAAACAGTCTCTCTCTGAAACTGAGAGGCCCAGTGGGTTGGTCCTCTGCTACATTCAAGAGGAAGAGAACATTATTTCCCAATAAGCAACAGAACTTTAAAACGACAATTCATTCACATAAACTGTGAAGTTCCACAGCAGGAGATGAAGTCAGCAGCCTCATGTTCTCTGTCTTTGTTAAGTGTTAACAAACAGTTTGCAAAAAGAAAGCTGTGATAACGTGGTCAGAAATTACAAATCATTGAGACAACGGCTTGTACTTTATGCTGAATGAATTTCTGGGTACTAAATGATATGTATGCACATAGCAGCCTCTCACTGAGGCCACTGTAAAAGGTGACAACTATACAAACTTTTGAGGACGAATAAGAACCAATTGCCAATACACGGAGCATGACGTCCGAGCGGCATTGAGGAGAGTGAACACAAGGAAAGCGGCGGGGCCAGGCGGCATCACCGGCCGTCTGCTGCGCTGCTGTGCTGACCAGCTAGCAGGTGTGTTGACTTACATGTTCAACGAGTCCCTGGCGAAGTCTGTGGTCCCCACATGCTTCAAAAGATCCACCATCATCCCTGTGCCCAAGAACAGCAAACCCTCATCCCTGAACGATTACCGGCCAGTTGCACTGACCTCGGTAGTAATGAAGGTGTTTGAGAGGCTGCTGAAGAACATCATCTCCTCCTCCATCCCAGACACCACAGATCCGCTGCAGTTCACCTACAGATCCAACAGGTCCACAGAGGATGCCATCGCCCACGTCCTACACACCACTCTCAGCCACGTGGACAAGAAACAGGGTAACTATGTGCGAATGCTGTTTGTTGATTACAGTTCAGCGTTTAACACAATAGTGCCCTGCAGACTGTTCACAAAGCTCAGGGATCTGGGACTTAACAGCCGTCTGTGTGCATGGGTGTTGGACTTCCTCACTGGCAGAACTCAGGTGGTGAGGGTGGGCAGGTGCTTCTCCAACAGCATCACCATCAACACAGGAGCACCTCAGGGATGTGTCCTCTCGCCACTGCTCTACTCCCTCTACACTTCAGACTGTGTGGCCACCCATGGCTCCAACACCATTGTGAAGTTTGCTGACGACACAGTGGTGTTGGGTGCCATCTCCAACAACGATGAGGCGGCCTACATGGATGAAGTGAAGAATCTGGCATCGTGGTGCCAGGACAACCACCTCCAGCTGAACGTCAGCAAGACCAAGGAGCTGGTGGTGGACTTCAGAAGGGGTCAGCACAGAGACTACAAGCCCATTATCATCAATGGAGCTCCAGTGGAGAGGGTGCAGTCCTTCAAGTATCTTGGTGTCCACATCTCCTCAGACCTGACATGGGCTGCCCACATTCAGGTCCAGACCAAAAAGGCTAGGCAGCGCCTGTATCACCTACGACAACTGAGGAAGTTCAGGGTCTCTCCAAAGATCCTCAGGATTTTCTATACAGGCGCTGTGGAGAGCATCCTCACACAGAACATGACATCGTGGTTTGGGAACAGCTGTGTGAAGGACCAAAAAGCTCTCCAGAGAGTGATCCGTACAGCAGAACGCTGCTGCAGGATTGCTCTCCCCCCGCTTCAGGACACCTACACCAGGAGATGCCGGACTAGAGCAGCGCAGATACTGAAGGACCCGTCCCATCCTGGCAACAAACTGTTCCAACTTCTGCAATCTGGTAGAAGGTTCCGCATCTTCCGGGCAAGGACAGAGAGACTCAAGAGGAGCTTCTATCCCCAAGCCATCCGTGCCCTAAACACACACACCCGCCCTCTCACATCATCTATAATTGACTGAGTCAGGACTCTTCCAGACACTAAACCAAGGCACAATGTACATTTCAATTCCTTTAATTTTAAATATGTTTATATTGTCTATCCTGTAAAATAGTCAGATGTCTATTCATATTAATGTACAGAATTCACCTGCTTCACTGTGTGTTATACTTTTATAACTGTGCATGTGACAAATAAAGAACCTTGAACCTTGAACTGAGTATTATTATCAGTCACATGAGCGACTCAGGCTACAATTTGGCCTCATCAGAATCAGAATCAGAATCAGAATACTTTATTAATCCATGGATAAATGTAAAGCTGCTAGAATGTGCCAGAGCAACGCACTGCTACTTTCTTCTGTCCTGACGAAAAAGAAGATTTGGTATCAGCTTTCAATCACATGCATGACAGAGCCAAGAAAGAATCTGAATGGTCAAAACTGTCAATTGTCAAACTATGTAGAGCCAGATCTACTAAAGAGGCCCAGCGTCAGCTGAGCAACCCAAAAGCCTGGACAGTGATTCCACATATGGTTTTATTGTGTATATATTTCCCTTTTAGAGCACAACATTATGAGAGGAGACAATTTAAATGAGTCACTCAGCCACGAGATACTTATGTTAGCAGATTGCATCAAATTTAACACTGAAATAATTCTGTCCTGATGAGGTCGTGACAGCTGCGAGATGCATCAGTTTATCTGGAACGAGAGAGGGAGATGTTATCATGACGAGTACGAGTGCAGCTCGAAGCCAGGAGAGTAGTGAACGCGCAGTGTAGCTCCTCAGCAACTAAGCCTCATTAATAATACAGATATTTTATTGTAACAGTACTGAAGTGAATTTAGCGTGGAGCAGTGAAAAGACAGAGATACACATTAACATGTGTCTTTTGTTCATCACACAGCTTACACCCACACACCCACAGTCACCTATAACTGAACACACACACATCTAGACAAAAACAAAAAAATGTCCAACTGTACCCTCATACACACAATAATAACATGGACCGAACCACCACTCACAACCACTAGCACTTTATATAGCCACTGTAGAAATTAGCCACATATCTCACTGATCTAAACTGCACTACTGTAAATTCTGTACAGACAATCATTCTGTATGATAACAATTATAGTTCTACAACTGTTTATTACTTGGACCTATACCATATTACTGTATAGGTCCAGAGCAGGTCCACTGCCGGTTCAGATAGAGGTAGAGGAGGTGGAGGTGGTCAACAAGTACAAGTACTTTGGTCTGTGGGTGGACAACAAACTGGACTGGTCATGCAACACAGAGCACCTGTATAAAAAAGCCCTGAGCCGACTGTACTTCCTCAGGAGGCTGAGGTCTTTTAACATCTGCAGGAAGTTCCTGAGGATGTTTTACCAGTCAGTGGTTGCTGGAGTACTTTTCTATGCTGTGGTGTGCTGGGGGAGCAGCACAGCAAAGAAGGACTCATCCAGGCTAGAGAAACTGATCAGGAAGGCTGGCTCTGTGGTCGGCATGAAGCTGGACACTCTGGTGACAGTGGCAGAGAAAAGGACACTAAAAAAGCTGCTGGACATTATGAACAATGCTGGGCATCCTCTGCACACGGCCATAAACAACCAGAAGAGTCTGTTCAGTGACAGGTTGCTTCTCTCAAAGACAAGAACCAACAGACTTAAAAACTCCTTTGTCCCACACGCCATCAGACTGTTTAACTCCTCTCTGGAGGGGAGAGGGAGGAGAAACAGGTGGACAAAGGAGGGGGGGGGGCAACTAAGCTGTAGTGCCTTTTCACTGTGCAATACTTTTTGTTAATATCCAACGGTGCAATAGACTTCAATACTTGAAATGTGCCATTCCCTTGTATTATTATTCCTATTTATTCTATTTATCCCTTTTGTATTCTCTTTATTTATATATGTCTCTGTATTTATATATGCGTATGGTATTCTGCTCACATTCTGTAACTTCTGTCAGTGCTGTGTTTTTGGAAACCGAATTTCTCGGAGGAACCCACCCGAGGGATTAATAAAGTTTTATCTAATCTAATCTAAAAGCTTGAATATTTATATCCTGTTCATATCCTGTACATAGCTTGTACACTCACTACAGCCTGTACATACTTATAGTTATAGCATATTCATAACATACCTTCATACCGTGTACATTGTAACATACCTATAATAGACCCATTTTTGTAATATATCTATATTATTGCCAAAGCACTTCTGGATGGATGCAAACTGCATTTCATTGCCTTGTACTTGTGAGATGTGCAATGACAATAAAGTTGAATTCTATTCTATTGCACATTGAATTCAGCTTCATACTTGCAAACTCTAAATAACCTCAGCACCGTCTCCCAGTTAACCCTGCTCTCTTAATAAGCTGTCAAATTATTCCAGGAAACAACAGTCTCAGCTTCCAAGACCCCAAATCAAAAAACTGTTAAAACCTGTCATAACACTGCATTTGTTTTGTTGGTGCATTACACGCTCCCTCTTGGAAACAGTTCATTATCCACTTCTCTTAGCCCCGCTCAAGTTTGAACTGAATTGGCTACACAGTTGCTCAAAAATGAGCACATTAGAGTAAATTATCACACCCTTCACACACACTCTTCACTCTGCTGCCTTCTGGCAAAGACGTACTGGAGCATTTGGGCCTTCACTGCCAGACCGTGAAACTGTTTCTTCCCCCAAACGACTACTGAACACTCACACTGGACTGACACACACACACACACACACACACACACACACACACACACACACACACACACACACACACACACACACACACACACACACACACACAAGTACGCACACCTTAATGCATCAAGCTACATTTTGCACAAAGCTCAGAGTTTTTTGCGCAACCAGCTGTCACTGATGCACATTTCTGTTGCACTGTTGTGTCTGTATCGTTCTGTTCTGTCTGGTGCTGCAATGTTTTTTGCAGTTTTTGTATACTTGCACTTTATGTAGTCCTGTGTTGATTGTCTGTTACATGTTATATATGTAGCACATGTTATATGTTACATGTTATATATGTAGCACTATGGTCCTGGAGGAACGTTGTCTCGCTTATTCTTTTTATAGGAATCTGTTGTGGAAAACACAGACACCTTTTATTTACATGTTAAGAACTACCATGCAGTAAGTGAGGGAGAGAGGAACATGCATAGTTTAAATGGAGGCAGTAAGAGAGTGAGGATGAAGCTGCACAGATGACTTTCTGCAAGTGAAACTAATGTTTGATCGTGTAGTCAGTTATAGCTGATTAATATATGTACAATGTCAAAGAGGTCTGTTGTTGTTTAGACTTCAAATAAAATAATAAAATAATAAAGTGAGCCCTGTTGTGCAATTTGCAATTTTAAAATTTGGGCTATAAACCTGCTGACTGACAGATTAATAACATTACTTCTACCTTCTTAGCTGAGGTAAATATAAACTACTGTTGTGCTTTAAATACCTTTTCACTGTTTTCCATCTGAGCGACTCACATCTTCCCCTAAGTCATGACCTCCTTTTATCAATTTCAATAAAGATGTAGAATAGTGCGTTTCCTCTCACCATGTCAAACAGAAACTGACACGTGTTGATGACCATCTGATTAGATAACAGCAAAGCAACGCTCTGGGATCTTTCAGGCGTGTCTATTGGGCAACAGTGTAAAGTCATCATTGTAAGAAAACGTGAGTCTCTGTGGACAAACTTCAAATGTAAATGATTTTATATCTTCATCATATTTGTTGCATCTGCCTTTTTGTGCAAATTATTGCTTAAAATGTTAAAATTCATGTATTCTTATGGAAAAACAAAACTGGTGTCATGGAGGACTCAAACACTTACAGGAACTCATGTGTTCGTGTTCAGTTAGTAGATATATCAAACAATGAAACAGAGTTTGTCTTTACAGGATTTGGTCGCTGAACTTTATTTAAATTTCAGTTTATTGCTGATTTCATGCTACACCCTTCTAATGTGACATTTACCTGTGGTGGAGCTCTCAGGCTCCTCCTCGTCTGAACTGTCCAGAAGTTGCTGTCTGTCCTCAGAGACCAAAGCTGCATACTCAGTGTCCTTGGTCCTCCACTGAGGTAATGAAGGTGGACAAACCAGCAGGAGGAAATAGCTGGTAAAATTGTTGGGATGAAGAAGACGACAAATCATTTTGTAAGTTTCAGCTTCATTTATACGCAGTTTACAGGGAAAAAGTCTCAAAAGGAAATACAAACTACATCCTGTCAATGTCTCATTTGACTGAAGTGAACTGGAGTCAACTGAACTCAATTAAAGTGACTATTTGGCCACCACTTCACCTCCACAGATGAAAGCATTGGGCTACCTACACCTTAGACCTACAGAAGCTTAATTCAAAATTGGACCCTTGTTAAGTCTCACTGTGGCATGCAAAACTCTAAAAATGATGAATGGACTAACTGTCTGAGCTTGGAGGCCAGCTTGGATGAGCCCTGAGTAAAGGAGGGCTCCAATAAGACCAGCAGCACCAGTGCCTGAGCCCCAGCCTTCTAGTACACTCCTGGAGCAGACAGAAAACCACGTTTAATGTTCCAGAGTAAAAATAAAAACACAGTTGGAAGACCATTCACAGCTTCTTAAACTCATTTGTGACCAGGACTTTATCTGCTGTGAGTCTAAGCTGTAAGCAGGATTACTGTTAGAAGGAAATTTGGCTGATTTTCTTGAAGGTACTATTAAAAAGCTCTGTCACAGCTGGCTGCCGGCAGAGCCCGCGGGCACGCCACTGCAACCCCCTCTGGCCTCTGCTCCGTAGCTGCTGGGTGACCTCTCGTTTGGGGTTCTACTCAGCTCTTCCCAGGAGGGTGGCACGGTTCCCCTCCCCCTTTGGTGGTCCTCCTCGGGTCCTTGTACTCTGGGGCCTCTGGATATCTGGGGCCTGGATCTCTTCCATACCTGCTTCATACCCTGGAGGACGGGGCTGTGACCCCCCCACACTCCCTAACAGATCGTTACATGGAGAAACCTTTGGAATACAAGCATGTTGATCCACACAGGTATGCACACAAGTGTACACACGGGTATTCACAGACGCGGACTACAGCTTTCTTGGCTGCTGTATCTACTTAGTATCTACTGTTATCTACTGCTAGCTAGTTTATTGTGATGGTGCTGTTTTTTACTATGTTGCTCCTTTTTTTGTTTGCTTTCTCTTCTGTTTTTTTTTCTCCATACAGGTGAGCCAGGTGTTTTGTTTGTTTTTCTTTCTTTCTTCCCCCCTTTCTCACCGTCTCTTCTCCCCTTTGGTTTTCTTTCTCTCCCTCTCTTTCTTTCATTCTTTCTCCCTGTCCTATCCCCCAGTCATGTCTGTCACGTTTGTAGCAACAGAAAATAAATTCATAATTATAATAAAGGTCAATCAAATGGACCAATATGGCAAGGCCATGATGCTCCACTTGGTAAAATAAATCCGCTTGGCATCTTTCTTGGCCTTAAGACAACAATTCTGATGGCTAAAGATCCAAGCGGGACAAAAGAAAAAAAAAAAACCTGATTGAAATAATGGGCTGAAACTGGATCGTTGTGGTCGGTTGCAATTACAACCGAATGCTTTCTGCAGAAAAAAAAGAAAAAAGAAAAGAAAAAAAGCTCTGTCACTGTGGATCTTGATATTTAGAGTCAAGCGCCCAAACGACCTAACTTAATGGAAAACGTCTGATATCAAGAATATCAGATTGATAACTCCATAACTTTTTTTTGCAACCCTGTAGCAGTCCATCTGTTCTCTGCTAGGCGTCATCACAGCCAGTTACTGAGGCCAGCTAAATTTGTGCTGCTGATGTCTTTAAATTATCTGAAAGGTCATATAACCTACTCTGTGGTGGAGAAAAATCTGCTGGTTTGTGTTTTTTGGTTTTTTTTAGTGTGTAATTTATTAATGAGCAGGTGTGTGTGTCTGTGTGCACAACTCATGGAGACAGCACTCCAACCTCTGCTTGCTTCTGGCTCTATAAAACACTATGATGCTCCAGAAACAAATGGGTGACATCAGGGAGAAAATGATGAATGGAAATTTGTGTAAAATTCATGCAAATTTTTTCATCATGCAGGAACTTAAAGATTGTGAAGAAAGTAGAATTTCAAAAGTGCAAACTTTACCCTACACTTTGTCACAGACCCAAGTCATTTAATCTGGACAAGCTCTGTTTGAATCTTCAATAAGAGAGCAGCAACTGAATCAGAATCGTGTTTATTGCCCATGTATATATGCAAACACATACAAGCAATTTGGTTCCGGTAGATGGTGACTCCCAAGCACTGCAATGTAAATCACAACAATATGTAAACAACACAATAGACACACAAATTCAAAATTGGCAAAAAGAATGAGTGAAGAGTGTTTACCTGCTGAAATATACTGTTAGAGAGAGGAAGGACAACTCTCCCAGTCCTGAGCTGATACTGGCAAAGATCACTCCTGCAAACACAGCCACAGAGAATGTGATCAGAGAGAGCAAAGAGGAAGAATTTATTCTTTTGTTTGAAGAACAAACTTCAATAAAAAGAGCTCATTTACAGGACCTTTGTGGGCAGTCACAATGGTTACATTTTAGTTACTGGTGAACTGAATCGAATTTAGTTGCTCTTTACTGACTTATTTTATTCACATAGAGGTCTGCTTGATTCTAACAGTAATGTCTGAAATAGCGTTGGCTATTAAAATACAGCATTTCTAATGCTACTGCGAATGATATTTTGACACAGTCCACAGAAAACACTGAACTCTCGCAGTTGCAGAGAGTGAGCACAGATCTAAATTACTATTTGTGCAAGCATTCACCTTTACCTACTGATACAAATATCAATGCTTAATTCGCCCCTCTTTGTGATGTAAAATATCATTTCCAGACTCACCTCTCCACTGTGTTATAAAATATTTCACTAGCTGGGCCCTTTACAGCCTATCAGGACATTTCTAGCAAGCAGGGGCCATCTTTGCATCTGGTATCCAGCTCTTCCAGTAGATCTGTGGTGCCAGTATCACTACTGCTTTAAATTAAATGTAAAATGCCAGTTTGGCCCCATATCAGCAAAAAGTCCACTCATCTTTAAAGGTTTACATGCATACACAGCCAGCAGGATTACTATAAAAACACTAGTACTCGTATCTACGGTGGCAGCCTTTAGTTTGGGGCTGGTATGTTGGTGCCTTGGATCACCTGCTGCATCACCTTTAGACTCAGCATTTCCTGAAAGCACTCCCTCATCCACTCTTTCACTGGTACTTTTCCAATCGACAAAATGTTGGTCATCTTCAATTAAATACAAACTAGTACACAGAAAAAGAGCAGGACAAACAGGGTCATTAAAATGGCTCCATAGCTCATCATGGGACGTGCCGAAAATTCATCGAAGCATTATCGCTGTCCCGTAACCGACTGCTGATTCATATTAAACTGCCTACTTCTCATAAATTCTTTGATATGTGTATTTGACAGAAGCGTGAACTGGTACGATAAATGATTATTTATAGCAGCAGTAAAGCTCTATCAAGCTTCTGTGGAACAACCACAGATGCTCACAGTAGATAAGAAGAAATTAAACCGAAGAAAATAACTAATAAGTTTTATCTAATCCACCTTCTAAAAGCTCATCAGAGCCATATCAGACACCCTTAATGATAAAAGATCTGATCTGAATTATTAACAGGTTGCTTTACCGAGAATACTCATCCACACAGCTGAGGAGAAGGACACCAGGAGGAAACTCGTTGCTGCCATGATGGCACAGAACAACACTCGAATGCTGGGATAAAAGAACAGGAATTAACCAGGAAAGCTGGAAAGCACCATGACAGCGATGTTTTTATGCAGACAGCAAGAAGAACTCAGTCTGTTAACAACTGACTTCCTGACTATATCACACACAAAACATATAAAGTCCAATTTTTCTTTTCTTTTTCAGCTCTGATTAGTCAGCCGGGGCCACTGAAACCAGGCACAGCCATTAACCAAGTAGGTTTGTTTATTGCTCCAATTTCATATGTTTGGTCACTGCTAAGCTCTCATTCATAAATTTAACATCTTATATACATGAAAACATTAAAGCCAGACGAAAACAAATGGAGATCATTATTGCCAAAAGACATCACAGCAGCTCAGCAGCAGCACAAAAAGAGCGCCAAAGGTGGGATTGAGTGGAAATAATATGCAAATAAAACAAAGTTCTTGTTGTTTTCTTCTTCTGTCTCTTTTTTTAAACCAAACTCAAACCTCATGTTGCCAGTGGGGCTAAAATCCTGACACCTGATACAAACACACTACTGTAAAAAAGGGAGGACGTCACAGTTTTTGTCATTTGCAAGTTTGTCAAAGAAACAACTATTTGTTTATTATCAGTGCAGTGAAATCAGATCGTACCAATAATGTGAGTGATGATTGTTAGTTCCTGTAAAAGCACAGCAAGTGGAAACAAAGAACAGCAATCAAAGTAATAATTACCCATAAGGCATTTTGTGGATCACAAAGGGAGCGAACAGTTTGATGAAGAGTGTTGGTAGGATGTCAGCTAACAGCACAGCCTGCCAAGAAAAATGTAACAACTGAACATCTGTGGACACAAATGATACAGCTTGTAGTTTCTGCCACACCATCCATCCTTATGCCCTCCTTCACTACCATCCATCAATCTCCTCTGAGGTCTTCCTCCTTCCTCTTTTCCACTCATAAAAGCTGAGAAGTTCACTTAACCCTAAACATAGAACGACTTTGAAACGTGACCACTGCCAAACTACACTGCTCAAAAAATAAAGGGAACACTTGAGTCACACATCAGATCTCAATGAATGAGATTTTTAACTTGAGAATCTGAACTGGTAAAGTACATCATGCAGTTTATTGTGGAAAAATAAGATGTAACGATGGAAATGGAATCAGAGGAAACTAAAGACATCCTCTGCCTGGAACATGATGAGTATATGAGCTCTGGCAGCGCTCCTCATCACATGACAGTCCTGCTGCAGGGTTAGAGCTGTGCACTCTGAATAGACTGCAGGTACCTTCTCTTACTATGAGCAGTGACATAGAAATAGTTGTTGTTACTCCTCCAGTGCACCTTATGCATCTTTCATTTGCACTTCTAAGCAGGTGAAATGCATTCACAACAGTTTCTGTTTCCTGATTGGACAGATCAACATCTCTGAAGACTTTGTGCCAGAATCCAGTGATCAAGTATTCCTTTCATTTATTTGAGCAGTGCATATTTAAATACACATTTGTTCTCTTACAGACGCCGTTTCATTTCGTGACTCTTGTTTCTCGAGAATGTCATGTGCGGCGCTCAGCATCACCACGTAAGCAAAGTTGTTGCACAAACCGAGGAGCCTGTATAGATGTGGAAAGATAAAAACGAGATACGGAGATGCATCAAAAAATAACAACTTAATCAGCGGCTGCAAAATTTCTCTCAACATAAAACCCCCCAAAATATCGTGCACTCAGTACCGTGCACTTTCAAAACTTTTGCATTAGCAAGCATTTATCAGCTACTCACATTCACTCACATGAATAAGACTTTCACAGTCTTTGTGCTTTCCATGTCGTTAACCTTTGTTTTCAAGCTTCTTAAAGGTCTTCCTTTTCCTTCTTCCTCCTGTCCATCCTTTCAGTTTAGTTCCTCATTATTTTCTAGCTTTGTGTATTTTTCCCTCCCTCCTTTGTTCTTTGCTTGTTTTCCAGTAGCAGCTAAAGTGCCTTTTCATTTCACTACCTGCTATGCCACCTTGGGCTTTCCATCTGTGCTTCAGTTTACTTACTAATGTGAATTATCAGTGTGACAGAATTCAATGACAACTTTTCTTTTGTGACTTATTTGTGGCTTTTTGTTATTCCTAGAAGGTTGAATGGCAATAAAGCAAAGCGAGAGATTGAGGGATATGCAGCAAATGGCAAACACAACAGAACTTAGGTCTCTGCAATGAGTACACAGGTCTCAATAGTTGGAGCACGAGTACTCGGTCCTTGCCCTTTCCTCTGCCTTTCTGTCTCCATTTTCGCTTCGCTCCCTTTCAGTCGTACATGCTCGAGACCTTTACTTAGACTTAGAGTTTTTTTATTGTCATTGTGCAGTTTCTTGCACAGTGAAATTGGGTAGCTGGACCACAAAGGTGCAAAGGTAAGAAGAGAAAACAATATACAACAAGGGGAAAACAAATAAATAATTAAAATAAAATAAAAAGCATATATGGATACATATATGTGAGTGAAACTATATACATGGAGTATGCGTAAGAACCATTGAAACAGAAACATTGTGGGTCTGTATACAAGAGCAGTTATATAGTATAATAAATAAAAAAGGGTGGAAGGGCTAAGGTCATTTAGGGTGGAGATGGAAATTCTACTGAGACCACACCTTTTATGCCTTACACTTTAACTCCACCACCCCCCACTTTTAGATAATTTAAGTGGAAATAAACACAGCAGTAGCAGGTAACTTTTCAAGCACAATGTGTCACACTAACAGGTCTGCAGTGCAGATAAATCAAATAAAAGAGTTAAACTCTTTCATCAAAGATGGCATTCGATTGTTCAAAATATATATTTTTGGCACGTTGCCAGAATATTCAACCAAAGTCTTCAATTATTTTTCCACTGTATGTTAAAAACACATGTACATTTTTTTAGGTGTGGTTTGAGATGTAAAGGGCGGGACTAATGATAGTCATCTCTCCAGCAGTGCATATAAAGCTGCACTTGTTCCCCCCTCACCACACAGAGGTACTGCTACACTGTTCTTCATCACGGCCATGGCTTTCTGCAAACTTCTGCTAACTGTGTTGGTACTGCTGCACAACAGTGGTGGTGAGAGAGAAAAATGCTGAACCTTAATTTCCCAACTCCAGAGCCCAGATTTCAGAGTGCAGCCTCGATAGACTGATGCTCTAATGTTTATCATCCATTCTGAGCAAAATAGCAAACATGGGATTTAATTTTCTTAGATGCCTCAAACTTACATCCAGCATTTTGTTTGTGTTTTTCAGGTCTACTGGGAAATGAAGTGAGGAGCTCCATCATTGGTGCAGAGGATGCCAAAAAGGAAAGTTGGCCATGGATGGTTCACCTCAACATGACATCTAAAGATTCGAAATTGGAGAAATGGGGCTGCGGCGGCACCGTCGTTGCAAAGCAGTGGGTGCTGACTTCTGCACAGTGCGTGGCTAAGTAAGTCTGTGTGTGTTTGCAGAAACGTGTCTCATTATTTTTATGAACATCCTCCAGAGCAGTCATAACAAAAAAGCTTCACACTGCATGTGAGTATTTTGGGGGAATAATTACTCATAGGGACCTTCACTGTTGGCCAATAAAGACAAAATCATTTCAGGACACTTTCTGACAAGTGTCCTGAAATGGTCTGACAAGTTAGGTGAGTGGGCCTAACTTGTCAGACCTGGAGGCCTCAGTCAGTATTTAAATACACCATATGCACATTTCAGCATCTTAAGCTGTGTTTTTAGTGAGTAGCTGCATATTTACACACCCAGCAGACACCGCATCAAGTCCAAACTAATGTAATGTTTACTCCACTGCAGCTCCTTTTCTTTTAATTCCTGCCAACTATGAAAAAACATGCGCAGCCCTTTAAACTGCTGAATGCACCAGTGTCCACAAAACCCATGTGTAGTGTTGTTTTGTTGAAGGCTTGGTCATTCCAAAATACATGAGACTTAATGTGTGTGTTTCTCTTGTCATGCAGTTATGATCATCTTCGATCGTTCGTTGTTGTCGGCGCATATCAGCTGCAAAAGGCGGCTCACCGTTACATGGGTATAGCCAATATTGTTCAATACCAACACCTGGGCAACAGCAACAAAAATGACATCGCTCTGATCAAGCTGAAGAAACCGATTACATTTTCAAAAGATGTTGCACCAGTGGCTCTGCCTGACAAGGATGACACCTTTGGTCCATCATCTGAGTGCTGGATCACTGGCTGGGGGGAAGTGGGAAATGGTGGTAAGTTAAGCACAGAAAGTAGGCTTTAAAATGTTCACGCTGTAAAAGGCAGGCTCACAGATCCATTGTAAATTGCCATACTGTCACCAGTAAACTGTATTTAATTGTGTATAAACATAGCCTACGTCCATACTTTGCATAGTAAGGTACTTCACAGATAAGAAACATCACCTTTCTGTCACTTCCATACTTTTCCTGTGTGTCCACAGTTCCACTGAAAGCTCCAGAAACACTTCAGCAGCTCAAGATTTCCATCATCTCTCAGAGTACCTGTAAGGAGAGGCTTCCTCAGATAGCCTCTAATACACTATGCACAAATGACAGCAAGGGAAGGGGTGCCTGCAAAGTGAGTTTTTCCCTTTTTTTTAGTCTTTTGCATTTAATCAAATGGATTATTACCACTTTGAAATAAACAAACACTTTTTGATTTATCACACATGAAGTACTTTACTTTCACTCAGCTGAATTGACAGAAACTAGTAGTTACTCGTTACTTTGGAGTTTATTGTTGAATCTAAGTCTAAGTTGTGTGTTTTGCTTCCACAGGGAGACTATGGTGGTCCACTGGTGTGCCGTAAAGGGGGGAAATTAGTTCAGGTGGGAGTCATGAGTTCTGGTGGTTGTGGCCCCAAGGACGGCCCTGGCGTCTGTACTGAGGTTGCAAAGTATCTGACCTTCATAAACGACTACATCCACCGTCCTGGGAAAGCTCCAGCTGAGATGTGAACTCCTCAGAAACCGACACTGCCCGCTGTACTCATCTCATAAGCTGTCTTACTTTTAGCTTCTTTCCTGTAAAGCACTGTCACTCCATGGTAATGGTAGCTGACTGTGGCTCAGTTAACAGATTTCTTTGCATTAAAGCTTTAAAGCATCACTTTAGTGTCTCTTTGTGATTTGAAGAATTCCTGTTCACATGTTTCAAAAAAGGCACTGATGACACCCCCACGTCCATAGCAACGCCTTCCTTGGATACATAGTTATATGTGTGCAAATTTTTCAATCTGATTTTTAGCATTTTTACAAGTCTATATTATATACTGGGCCGGTTCTAGACAGGCATACATGAGGGGGCAGAGAGAAATGTAAAGACAAGACAACACTCTTTGCAGTCGTCTTTTCTTGCATCATTTCTCCTTGTGTCCTTTCATCTCCTCCTTCTCCGTCACCTCATCCACCTGATTCATTTCTGTGTTGTAACTACTCTGCAGTGACTAAATGTCATAACAACAGTTTGTTAATTGGATAAAATCAACGGTTATCTTTTCTTTCTTTCTTCTACTTTAGTAAATGTCCAGGTGAACAAAGGTGCTCCCTCTTCAGGAGACAAAGTGTACATATCACTTATCTTTGACAGCTTGCAGATGGTATAAAACTTTCTTTTTACAATGACAGACTTTTACCGCTTTGTTCTCACTTTTATTTATTTTGTTTTATTAAATACCTTTTAACTTTTCAGAATTTACACTCAAACCCAACCCATAATAGCCACACAGTGCACTTTGCAAATCCAACCAGCAGACTTGGGTGGGCGGGATCTAGTCTATGGTCTGCATGTTTGACACCCCTTAAATATTACATCATAGAAAGTCTCATTTTTGACACATTTGAAAGAGAGTCTTTCCAAATTTCGTTCACAATTTGACCACCTTGATTTGACCACTAGATGGCACTCTGCGCTCAAAAATATTTATAGTGTATATCCAACAACAGGAACAGAATAAACTGATGCGGTCAGAGGCACGTCATTCTTTTGACTAATTCTCATATTAACATGTAAAAAATAAAATAAAATACAGTATGCAGTATGGAACAATAACTAAAACAGATGTGTTCAATATTAATTTTGTGTTATTTATAACACAAAAGGTGTGTAGTCTAAGGAGCTTGAAAAGAAAAGCGTCTGGGCTTCTTTAGGTTGCTTGAAGATGGTTCACCTCTCATCTGAGAAGCTTCAGTTCTAAGGTCAAATGGTGGAGAGTCCCAGATATAAACCTAGTGGGAGTGACCCCCCACAGAGGGACAAAAGGACCCACTGATGATCCTCTACCTAATCACATGAGCCAATGTTTAAAACTGGGTGTGGGTCCCAATCAGCCAGGGTTTCGGGTGAGCTCACTGTGAAACCTGGCCCCACCCTATCATGTGAATTCCTGAGGTCAGATGGCCCAGGATGTGAGTGGGCGTTAAGGCGTCTGGGAAGGGATCTCAAAACTGGATTATAGATGGCAGAGAGTTGGTGTCGTAAACCCCCGCCTCTGTTCAAAGATGGTCGCTCACAGTGGACATAGATGGCTTCTTTCACTCCTCTTTCAAACCATCTGTCCTCTCTGTCCAAAATGTGAACATTGGCATCCTCGAAAGAGTGACCTTTGACCTTTAGATGCAGATGGACTGCTGAGTCTTGTCCTGTGGAGGTGGCTCTTCTGTGTTGTGCCATGCGCTTGTGAAGTGGCTGTTTGGTCTCTCCAATGTAGAGGTCTGAGCATTCCTCGCTGCACTGTACAGCATACACCACATTGTTAAGTCTGTGTTTTGGAGTTTTGTCTTTCGGGTGAACCAGTTTTTGTCTGAGCGTGTTGCTGGGTCTGAAATGCACCGGGATGTCATGCTTGGAGAAAACTCTCCTGAGTTTCTCTGATACACCGGCTACATAGGGGATGACAATGTTGTTGCATCTGTCCTTCTTATCCTCCCTCGCTGGTGTCTGGTCTTCTTTTCTGTGCCTCTTTGCTGACTTTAAGAATGCCCATTTAGGATAGCCGCACGTTTTGAGTGCTTCCTTTACATGTGTGTGTTCCTTCTTTTTCCCTTCAGGCTTAGAGGGAACATGGTGTAGGGTCCTGATTACTCCAAGTCTGTGTTCCAGAGGGTGATGGGAGTCAAAAAGGAGGTACTATTTGTGGGGAAACTCCCACTGGGTTTAAATATGGGACTCTCCACCATTTGACCTTAGAACTGAAGAAGCTTCTCGGATGAGAGGTGAAACGTCTTCAAGCAACTCAAAGTTGAGACGCTTTTCTTTCCAAGCTCCTTCGACCCCGCATGCTACAAACTTTACTCGAGTCATTTAGACAGCCGTTAGCACATGATTCTCCTTATGGGGACCTGATATGTTTAATATGCTGCTGAGAATATAGCCCAGAAGAAGCGTATAGTATAGCTTTTATTTTGGAAAGAGCCATTTCTCTGTAATAAACTCTCTTTTCCAAAGATGAGTGATTTCTCGATCAGATAGATTTTTTTATTATTATTTTGTTGTTTCAGCAACATTAAATTTAAAAACTGTACTTTTGAGTTAAAATATATATTTCTAATTTTAATAAATGACAAATTAAAAAGGCATGAACTTTTTTTGTATCGAAAAAATATCGAACTGTGACACCAAAGTATCGAACCGAACCGTGAATTTTGTGTATCGTTGCACCCTTAGTATTAATGTTTATTTTTATAAACACAATTTATGTTAGCATAGATGACGCACCTTGCTTTAAAATACTGCATTGTACCAGCTGCAAAGGCTATAAGAAAAACCAATATGAAAAGCAGGAAATAAAATCGACAGGTTTACCAATTTGTCATAAATAAATAAAAATTTAAAAATAAAAAAAAACGTAAACAGGAAGCTACTGGAGCCTGCAACCAAAATTCATGTTTTTTTTTTAAAATTGGATCTAAAATAGCTCATAACAGTAAATACTTTCCAGCTATTTTAGGGCATAAGTAATAAAAAAAATATTGGAATTAGTTAAAGCATTTTTGGGCTTGCTTAGGTGGTCCTGTTAGTAAACAAGCTAGTTACCAAGGAGACAAAGACATCAATGCCACCCAAACAGCAACCTGAAAACGTGAAGCAAAAACTGCAGTTCCTGGATTCGCCACTTGAGGCTGTCAGTCACCAAACACTTTGCTAAAATGCTTTACAATATTAAAAGTGCATTTACTGTCTGCTGTAAAAATGGTTTGGACCTTTGTTGTAGTGTCAATAGATTTTTTCTCTGAATCTGAACACCTCTAAGACTTAACATTAGGGACTTTACCACAATGTTGAACAGGAGTCCTGTTAATCCGAGTTACCTGGATTTAGCATTTTTGTGAGTTTTGCACCTTTTGAAGCATTTTTAAATGGCATTAGTCCAAGAAGTTTGTGCTAAAGGCTGACGAGTGCAATTTATGACTTCTTTACTTTGTCCCTTATTAGCAGGTTTGTGTGAGAGCCATATGCATGTGGATGACGCTTGCTAACCAAACTAAGCAGAGCTAGTTCACAACTTAACTCTTCCACCCAAAAGGACTTTTTAAAAATTACAATGGGAAGAATTAAAATGTATTTTCAAAAATTCAGAGTCCAGAAACCAGAGGGTGATTTCATTATAGCTCCGTCCATTACAGATAAAAATCTATATATTTGTTCATCTGTGTTGCCAAATTTACAGTTGCCCCCAACCTTTGACAGTGTGGGGCCAACTACCACAAAACACACATCCTCTTTGATGTCCATTGTACCTTATTACCCTGTATACACAAGAGCATGTTTTACTCAGCAGCAGAGGGAGCGCTGAATTGTGTCCTTTATGCTCAAGTTCTGGACAGACAGTGATTTCATTCAAAAGGCACACAGTGCACTATGGCTAATCTTAATGCAAAATAAAGAACGTAACCACATTTATGACTTTAATTAAACACATATAGACAGGTAGATGCTGCATCCAGTCATGTCAGAAGAGCTTGCTCAGGCGATACTAAGGCTTCTGACCAGCTCCTGTATGAAACGCCACTTATTTTAAATATATGTCAAACTAAGAAATAAGTAAAGTTCCACTTGTGAGAACTGGTTTTATATTTTACTTCTGACTGAATTAAAATGGATTCTGTCATGTTTGAACAAGAAGATGAACGCTTTAATCAAAGTAATGTATATGAGCCTGAAAATGACACTTATCAGTCCCTATGATGGGTTAGGTAGTCCTAACTTATCAGAATGCTTCAAAGCATTAACGTGACAGACATTAACATGTGTGCTTGAGTTGTACATACAAAATTAAGCACACTAAACATCTTGTACCATAAGTACAGTTGCAGCATTTGAACAATCGAAACTGCTTCAGGATCCTTTTACAGTTCAAGTACTTAGAAACTCTAACTGTGTTCTGCCTCCACAGAGAAATAAGCAAAAGGAGACCGTGCTCTCCCTGAGCTATATATGTATGTATATGTTGGCACAGTGTTCCAGTGAACAGCAGTTGAGCAATGCAGCATCTACATGTGTGTATAACACATCTGCCACCAACAAGTTACTAAATCTTTCCCTGTGAAGACTCACCAACAACTTTGGGCAAAATAATGTCTTTAGAATATCTGTCCTTAAAAAAAATGTAAAAAATAAATAAATTATATTTGAACCACTGCCAGTCCCCCGCCCCGACTGCTTATTCACCTAGAAATCCCTTTTACATAAAAATAAGCTTTTATTTTTTGGTCTGTTGATTGATGACACTTCACCATCAGTCCCAAACAGACTACTTAGCAGCTGTGTACACAGTATGCACCGACTACTGCATGCACTGCTTCCACCCTCCAGTGAGTGTGTGGCTTGTGCACGCAGAGATGGCTGCAGTCCTGCTCATAGTAGCAGCCGAGGCTCCTCCAGTTCCCTTCTTGAATCCTGCAGAGGCTGAGGAATGTGGTCGCTTCTCTCCACCTCTGTTGTGGATCTCTCCGCCTGCTCCTTCTCCTCTGCTTTCCGTTTCTCTGCCTTGGTCTTGAACCTCAGCCCGTGGCCTGTTAAACACAGGAAATAAACACATTTATATCACAGATGAGTCGATCCTTTTCATTTCTTGTTTTTTCTTTTTCTTGATTGTGGATTCACAATCTGGATAATTGCTGTATTGTATTGCTGTGGACTGTGTAACCCAGTCTAACACATTAATGTCCTAACATGTGGCGGTAATAAACTCTGGGAGTCTTTGTGTCAATAAATCAGCAGACAGTGTGATTAGAAATCATATCCACTACACAGGATCAACACACAGCACCTCATGAGTGAGTGAGTGTGTGTACGTACACACTTACTTGGACAGTCTGCCACTTCTTTGTAAGCCTTCTTCTTACAGCAGCCTCGACAAAGGCTGAAGACGCACTTATTTCCCTGCAGAGGAAAGTAAAAGCTCACAGGATTCAGGCTAACGATCAAATAAAAGCAAATTAAGTGGCTTAATCTCAAAAGCGGTGCGAATGGAACAAAACAAAGAATTTCTAACTAAATGTCATGTCTAACCTTTATGAAAATGTGCTTGAGCAACTGACAATTGAATCTAATAGCTCATCTTTTAATCTGTTGTCCAAACTAGAAGGTCAGTGTTTGAATTCTGCTTACCTTTGGGTTACCACATTGTTCACATTTGATGTATTTGGCTGCAGGAAGAAATAAGATGCACATTAGTGACCAGTGACTCACATTTTCAATGAGGAACTTGACAATTTACAAGACCGGTCAAAAGTCTTACAGCACCCCAATTTTTCCAGTTATTTATTGCAATTCAAGTCCAATGAAAAGTTTGAAATGGTACAAAGGTAAATGGTGAACTGTCAGAAGTTAAAAAAAAAAAAAAAAAAAAAAAAAAGGTAAGGTTACACAAAACTGAAAAATATGTACATAATGTACAAAAGGCCTTTTTCAGAGAACACAATATGGGTTAACAATTTAAAGCTGTTCTGCAGCAATGGAGGTTGATCAAGCTGGTGCTACTAATTCCTACAGGTGTTCCAACTTTTCTGGATTACTTACTGTGGCGGGGCGTGGGTGGCGGCGCCACAGCAGGGAAGGCGAATGCACCTGTGCGGCATCACAATCACACCTCGCCAGCTTCAGAGTGGTGTAGGGTCCCGTCATGGGGTTGCTGTCGATGTGTGTGCCTGGCAGCCGCAAAGCTGCAGCCCATTGTAAGTGTACAGCAACCGTGTGTGGGAAAAGTGGTTGAATAAAGATGCAACAAAGCATGGTCTGCCGTGGTCATTTACACTTACAACCCCCTCTGTCTGCATAAAAGCAGTGTGGTAACATACACTTGTGAGCATCACCTGAAAGTATTGTACTGCAGAAAATTCTGTGTTGCTACAAAGATGGCGCGAATAGGGGAATTAACAATGGAAGCGAGACAGACCATCAAACACTTAAAAATGTTATTCCTACAGAGAAATTGGAAAGAAGGTCAAGGTGTCAGTGAGCACAGTTTCCTTCAACATCAAAAGGCCTCAGAAACTGTGACAGGAAGAGGCCACAACTGAATCAGAGGACAAGTTTCTGAGAGTTAACCGCCTTGTGTGATCAGCGGCTCACAGAACAACAGCTTCAAGCACAGCTTAATAGTGGTATAGAAAGCAAGTCTCAGTCTCAACTGTGAAGAGAAGACTTCGAGCTGCAGGTATGACAGGACGAGTTGCAGCAAGAAAGCCATCGCTAAGACGTCAGAATAAGACAAAGAGGCTTGCCTGGGCCATGAAACCCCACCAGTGGAAGACTGGAAGTCTTGAATTTGAAATCTTCAACATGTAGGATCTTTGTACGCCATCAAGTAGGCGAAAGGATGGTTCCTCAGTGTGGCGCATCAACTGTCAAAGATGGAGGAGGAAGAGTGATGGTCTGGGGCTTTTTTTACTGGATCCAGGGTCGGCAACTTGTACAGAGTGATGAACTAAAACGGCTGCCACAGCATTCTGCAGTGCCATGCAATACTCTCTGGTTTGTGCCTAGAAAATAGTCGGGGTTCATCCTACGGCAAGATAATGACCATCGAGTCTCCATCGAGCTGGTTTGGGATGAACTGGACAGAAGAGTGAAAGCAAAGCGACCTACGAGTGCCACATTTATGGGACCTTCTGCAACAGATTGGGAAGGACTTTCTGAAGAATATTTGATTTCTATTGTAGAAAGACTCCCACGGGTGTGTTCAGCTGTTATATCTGTCAAAAGTAGATACTTTTTTTTTTAAACTCCAATTCCGTATTTGTACAATGCTTTCATTTCAGAGTGCAATGAGACATTAAAATGCATAATTTTCAATTAGAAAAACTGGAAAAATTGGGGTGTTCTAAGACTTTTGACCAGCAGGTTAAGTCGACAGCACAAACTTACGTTTCTGTTCGGGGCAGAAGTTCTTTTTGGGGTTGCGGGATCTCTTCTTCTGCTTGTTTTTAGAGAGTGTGTCAGCTGACTCACAGTCCTCCAGTGCCCTCTTCTGACAAACCGTCTTTTTCAACACTGATGCCTGGCTGTTACCGTTGGTAACCGTCTCTTTTGGCCTGTAACGTGATCATCCATCAGTGAGAAATCTTTTGAGAAGTGTGTTCATGGATCAAAAGATGTGCATTACTTTCTTTTTACTGAAGTAAGTAGAGATGTGTTGTGACTTACACTGGTCTGACATATGGCTGGCAGATCCAGTGGGGGAAAGGAAGTCCACTTTCTTTATCTTCTGAATCTTTTCCTTTGGCTATCTCCTCCTGAATAGACAGAAAGCCACAGTCAGGAAACTTTCAGTGCCGCAATGTCTCGATGCATGCTCAATCATCCAGGTAAATAAATCCCAAAAGGTACGTCCAGATGAACAGAATCAACCTTTTGGGAGGGTGCCATAACATCACACAAACCCATTGGCTGCATTTCAAACTAAAATATAGCAAAAATGTAAAAAGTCTATGCTAATGAATCTAATAATTTTTTCCTTCTTTTTTTAGAATTACAAAAACTTCCCAACTTGCGGAAAGGACAGTAAACACTTTCTACACTATGACATACAAATCAAAGGTCATGTGACCCTGAACAAGCAGCAACTGAACAAGCTGAAGCTCTAAACCAGGGGTGAGGAACTCCAGGCCTCAAGGGCCGGTGTCCTGCAGGTTTTAGATCTCACCCTGGGTCAACACACCTGAACCAAATAATTAGTTCTTTACCAAGTAGGACCGTGTGACATGACCAAATCTCATATCCTGATATAAGACATTTATCGTCCCGACAACGATATAAACCACAAACATTTTTCCTTTTTTGTAAATTCTGTGAATCTCGGGCAGCTCAACTTGCGTGAAGTGTTTCCAGCTGGGCGTTGTATACCTGGAGTCGACTGTTTTGACCGATGCATGAAACGATACATTTTTAGACATAAGTTGTAACGTCTGCCATTTTCTTTCTGAGTATTTATTACATGCGGGGAAAAAGCCTGTTCTAATGTTTGAGTTTAAGGGTTATTTTGAGCACCTGACGGCTCTTTTTTGCTTCTCATCCGTAAACTCTCTCCATACTCTTTTACGTGACTCTTGCGTAGGTGGTAGAAGAGGTTTGTCATGTTTGAGTCCATGGTGGAAACCAGTTTGCAGCAAAATTTGCATCGTACAGTTTTCTACTCCGTGTCAGACTTTTCATAACCAAACCATGTCCATGCTACAGAGGCAGCCCCTTGTTTAGGAATAAGGTCCTTGGTTTTTTTTTTTTTTACTGGTCCTTCTGTTTGTCATCATTTCAGTTTATTGCTAACGACAACGCATAAAAACAGTCGCTTGTCCATCCGTAGTGTGGTTATTTTAATTATAAGAGAAAGAGAGAACGTTAAGAAATTCATATAGCCAATACAGTGACCATCAAAACGATGAAAAAAAAAAAAAAAAAAAATTGCCGTAAACGGTTTATGTTGCGACACCACGAAACAAACGATAGCGTAAAACGAAACGATAGACGTTTTCGTATCGCCATCTGATATATATCGTTATATCAAACAGTCCTAACTTCAAGACATGTTGAGGAGGTCATTTAGCCATTTAAATCAGCTGTGTTGGATCAAGGACACATGTAAACCTGCAGGACACCGGCCCTCAGACACCCCTGCTCTAAGCAGTTATACATGGTGTCAGTGCCGCTTTCCTTAAAGCTTAAAAAAAATCAACAGACAACATCAGGTTAATATCAGCATTTGACTGAAATATTAGTGTCTGCCTCTAAAAATCGAACTTTCTTGCACCTTGTAGGTGTTAAGGCTGTGATGACATCTTGACCACATGTGAAAACTATAGAGGAAATGGGTCATGGTGAGTTTCTAATGCAACACAAAGTCTACTTGCTACCGAACAATGCACCTCATTATCACATCATTCCACGGATTCTTTGGGAACTGTGTTGCTGAAATGCCTGTAGTACACAGACATGACTGCAGTCTACCCACTACACAGCACAGAACTATATAAAAACATACAATGATTACTTTAATAATGTCCGTCTGCTTCTGGTTTCACCTCTGTCGCTATGGTAATGCTGAGCTCTTAGCTACCTCCTCAGTTGTGCATATTTGAAAGGATGTTTCCTGTTTGTACCTGACAGCGAAGCCTCAGCTGTTTGCTAACGTCAGCCAAACCCTCCAGAGTCTTCACCTTGGCCAACTCCTCCCTCAGGTCCTGGTGGATCTGCAGCCTGAACAGACACATGCATGCAGCATGCAGGAAAGGTCACATTTTAAAGCAGTACTGCTGAGCTATAGCAGGAAGAAACATTGTGTATGTTTCCTACCCTGTACTAGATCACTCAATGAACAGCGAGCATGAAATATGATCTGGTGCAGTTATGTTTAAACTCAGTAACTGGGTAGACATGACACGCTATCATTTAGTCTATTAGGAACTACTGAGACCTTCCTGGTGTCATGCCCGATGTTAAAATAAGCACAGAGGACAGATGTTCATCTATGCTGGCACCTGAAATGTGTTGTAGGTCATCACAGAGAAAGTTTGATCCACCACAGCTTGTATAGGAAAAGATGGACACTGTGATGTCACTTATTGGCCCTGATGTTTTAAAACACACATAATAGACGAGGGGCGGAGCTCCTAAACCAGACTTTATCGTTTTTTATTACTCCACACTGTGTAAAATTAAAATCATGTTGTATTCAGTAATTTAAACTAATGACTGAGGCAATAAACTCATCAGCAAGTATTTTTTTGAGCTTATAAATCAAAGAAGCCATATTTGACTCTTGGACCAGTAGCATTTCTGGGAAACAGAATCTCCAAGTGCAGGAGGCAAAGAGAGACATACGTGTGATGCCACAGCTTGAAGAGGTGGGCTCGAACATAGGACAGAGTACATGGAGGATACCGCTTCACCACCTCTAGATACTCCTCAGCCATTTCCCACACCGGGGGGCTGCGGCCTTCAAACAGCGCTGGGTTATGGAGGTTCCCCTCTAAGAACAATACAACACAGAAATTGTGGTTGCTATGGTCGTCATCGTCACATCAGGGAAGAAAAGTAATAAATAAAACAAACTCCTGCTCCTGACCTGCACTCATCACTCCCTGCACGCCTGTTTCCTGAATGCAGCGCTCCACATCACTGAGGTGCTGGATGTTGCCGTTAGCAAATACTGGAATATTTACCGCCTGCCTGTAACAAATCACAGAAGTCAATATACATTAATGTTATTTGGCTCATCAGCTTCATGGTTCATCTGATTTTGCTTTAATATCAAAGCTACTGCATTTAATTATTAGTTAGGAAACATTGGAAACAGGAATACATCCCACATCAGATACAGAAGACGAGCAGCTCACCGTACAGCCTTTATGTGCTCCCAGCTAGCGATACCTGTCATGGCGCCTTTCTGGTCTTTGGTTCTGCCGTGCACTGTCAGCAGCTGGGAGACACGTCAAGACCCATCAACACAGATTTATTCTAATGCTTCTGGAAACACCATTTAAAGCAAACACACAAATCAACAGTCAGAAATGAAAATAAACTATGCAGCTGTGCGTTACGCTCGTTCAGTGAAGCGTAAAACAAAGATGGCCGAGCCACACCAAACATCAGATTTGCTGAATTTACTCCTCATCACTGCTCCAGTTTAAAAAATGATTTTCTAATGTAACACACTGTTTTCTGTGCATGTAGTTTTCCTTAAAAGCTCTTATTTGTAAAAGGACTTTACATAGAAATGGAACACATCCTTAAAAATACATACTGGCAAAGTTTGCTTATGGTGACTTTTACAATAGCCCAGCTTCAGCCCGCTCGTCTGTGTCTTTCTATACACTGTACGAAGCTCAACTTAGAAAAATCTTTCCCCCCCTTACAACAACAGCTAAAGTAAAAGGACAATTCTGTTTCTGCTACAGACTGGGAAGTGACAAGCCGGAGAGCTGGCAAACTCATTCAAATTACTGCAGAGGTCATACCTGACATCCAGCGTTCTCGAGCATCTGGGCATAGCGGACTGTTTTTTCAACCTCCTTGAACACACGGATCTTGCACGTGATTGGCACTTTGAGCTTTTCGTTGGCTAAGCTGACTGACAAATAAGGGGAAAGTTTAGGTGCCTGAGATTAAACTGATTAAACAAACAGAAGATGTGGGAAAAATGTTTTTGCATCATGAATATTCGTGAAAACATTATGTCCAACAACAGTCTTCAGTCACACAAACACAGACTTACCCATTTTTTCCAACAGGTCCCATTCATCTTGTAGAAAAACTCCATAGTGTCCTTAAAAAAAAAAAAAAAAAAGAAAAGAGAAAAGAAAAGAAAAGAAAAGAAAAACATCAGTGTCAAGTTCCCCTTTCAATCGTCTGCAAGTTTGGCAACACTATTCTTTCTGATGCAATCTTTAAGAAATGGTAACGTAAGAAATTCATGGGTTCATATATGAATGAAAGGTTTACCTCTCTTAGCGATCATCTGTGGACAGCCCAGGTTGAGATCAATCGCGTCACAATAATCCTGAGCCAGCAAAGCTGCCTGAAGGAACACCTCTGGATCATTGGCACAAAACTGACACACAGAGGATGGAACACTGATTTAGATTAGGCAACAGCCGATGAAGTGATTAAGGTGATGTAATGGTTACATTTGTTTCTTTCTTTCTTTGCCTCTGATAAGGAGGTTTTGAAATGGGCAAAACTGAAAATTTAAATTAAAAATGGACAAATAACAAAAGCCTGCACTTTGAATTTTTTTTTACTGCACCACAAACATCTTGAAGTTTAAAAAGAAAACAAATAAATAGAAAATACAAAACTATTAAAAGCATTTTTAAATTACTGATATTACTATTTAAAAACAAACAAACAAAGAACTCAACTCAGTGTTGATTCTCACCTGTGCAATAAGAGGGCTGTCCTCCTCACAAACTTCATTGTAGAGGTTTTCCCTCCTGTAGTTGGCGTCACGGACAAACACCTGAGCATGCAGCATGGGGGTGTAGCAAAGCTGAGCACCGTGTCGGCGGCTAAGCAAACGCCAAGCCAGCTCACTCTGGTCCACCATGGGAGCCACCACATAGCGTGCTTCTTTCAGAGTTTTCCTCCAAAACTCAAAGCCCTGAAGTTTGGCCATCACAGCTGACTTTGAGAGAAAAGGAAGGATAAGAGGTAAATGGACTGGTTCTTATACAGCTTTTCTACTCTACCTGAGCATCCAATGCTCTTTCTATGCCGGTGCTTTCTAGCTAACATTCTCACACGTTCATTCAAACAACTGGGGGCAAGCATCTTGTCCAAGGATGTTTGGCATAAAGACTGGAGCAGTCAGGGATCGAACCATCAACCTTGTTATTAGTAGATGACCTCCTGAGCTGCACAGGTAAAAAGTTATTTTCCTGCAGTTTCAACACAAAAACTCATCAAGGCATAAGTTTTTGAAAACTAGCCAACTACTCCAAACCCTGTCAATATAGCTAAAATAAATAATAAAACAATAACGTAGAAGCAGGAAGAATAAGCAGAGGTAGCCCATCAGGTAAATGTGTAACAGATACATTTTTTGATTCTCCATGGGGAGAATCAACCCCAACCAAATGTCCAGTGTTTAGCCTCTGACCCTTCAACGCTGTCTGGGGATTTTACTTTCAGGGCTTCATTCCTGACTGTGTTATTGGGCTGCAGTATAATTATAGTAGTGAACTGTCGGTTTTCTTTTTATTTATATTTGGTTTAAATCGTCCACTTATTATTAAAATTAATTAACGAAAGTGTACTCTTTATTTTTCCATGACAATTGGACAAATTGTGGCTCCAGTGTCTCTAGCATGTATCACTGACTCTTCAACTGTGCCTGAACTCTGTCAACATGTAGCTAGCAAAGCTAACCGCAGGGAACAGACATGTACCGCATGATGTCCCACCGTAGTAAGAAACACAGCCACCAGCTGAGAAACAGAGAAAATATCCCAACATAATGGTACAGCTCTAAGAGATTTACGTTTAACCTTGCTCATGTGTTGACTGCACCTATTTAAAAATCTAGGAATTAGGGTTTTTTTCACCTGTAGTCCTGGCGTTGCACTTTCCAACTATGTGTAACAGCGAAACATCGCCGGTCGGAAACCTTTTTCAGTTTCCCCCGCTTGTTCTTCTTCGTCTGCTTAAAAGCAGTTGGCATCAGTCTACGTCAGTGTTTTACTGACCCCATGTGCTGTGGTGCATGGAAGCACCAGACGAAACAATAAATCTACAGTACACGTACAATGACCGTACATATGTAATTATTTTAAGTGTTCGGCATTTTAAATCTCACTTAAGAAAAAGTGCATAACTGCTTGTCATGCAAACAATTATTTTTGCAATTATATTATATTACTTTCTGTGTGCAGTTTGCATGTTCTCCCCGGGTACTCCGGCTTCCTCCCGCAGGCCAAAGACATGCACTTTGTGGGGATAGGTTAATTGAAAAATCTAAATTGCCGACAGGTGTGAATGTGAGTGTGAATGGTTGTCTGTCCCTGTGTGTTGGCCCTGCAACAGACTGGCGACCTGTCCAGGGTGTACCCCGCCTCTCGCGCTATGACACCTGGGATAGGCTCCAGCACCCCCCGCGACCCTGAAAAGGATATGCGATGGATGGATGGAAAAATATAGAGGTACTATGTTTAGTTTTAATATCTGTTAGTTTGGTCAAAATGTTATTGCAATTTGCCTGATGAGGTATTCATGGGATGTCTACAAGACTGTGAGTGCACTGCCTTTTGTAAGTCTGGCCTCTGACACACACCATCCACACAAAAACAAAAACAACACTGAAACTATATTAAATGTAAAATAAAACAATTTCCAGTAATGTATTTAATGGGGTGGCACAGGCGAGAGAACAAGAACATAGTGACGGTGTTGTGAAACAGACATTCTCTTGTTTAATGGTGTTGGGCCAATCATATTTTAGGTCACCCCACGGACCATGTGGCCAATGATTTCTGAGTCAATTCTTGTGCAATTCTAAAATGTAATTTTCTAAATAAAGTTTTCTTACATAAATACATAAATAATATAGATTTAAACAGACACTTGAACACAGGTATTTAGATTACATTTTTATAGTCAAGACATTTACACAGTCGTAAAGATTTATTTCTGCATTAGAACATATGGTTTCCACACAAAATAGAGTCAAATCATTTAGAACAAAAGTCTGGATCGGTCGTATTTGACTGATGTGACATTCAGCAGGAATTAGTAGTAAGGTGCAAACAGCGACATTATTCCATTTTCGGATTAACAGTCAACATGGTAACACAGTTAATGGAATAAAAACAAAAACAACATAAGCTCACATAGTCACATATCTCCTCACCACCTGTTTAACTGCAGCTTCACACAGAAATGCAAATACTATACATTCAAATAACACTGACTCGTGTTTTAGCTTTAAACAACAAAACGAAGACAAAGCATAACAATCAGCGACAAGCTCTGTTTGTTTAAAACACAACATATAACATACACAATTTAAAAGAAACAAGAAGTCCAGCATTTATTGCAGGCAGGTTGCTGTTGTGGTAGGCCGTCCTACAAACCAGTCAACCTTTTAAATGATCCAAATGTAACCATTATGGCCCTTTACTAATCTAAGTGGCACACAAAGCCCCACTCACTCATCTTTGCATGAGAAATCACCCGTCACCATGGATACTGACAGATCTCAATGTTCACCCAGCTGTTGTGTTATATTTCCTGCTGTCTCCTTACTGAATTGTAACAATCCCGTTTGATTTCAACTTAGATGTTATTTATTGATTCTTAGATTTTACTTAAAGTAATGGTCTGAGAGAACCGATGGTTATGAATCCAAGTATTGCAAACACAGCTGAGAAAATGTATTTCAGGAAGCACCCTGCAGCTTTTTCAGTTACCGATTTAGACATAGAGCAGTAGTTACTATAGTCACTCTCTTTTAGCTACGTGTTTGGTCTTTATCCAAATCTGAGAGATATAATATTTATAACAGAAAATATGTTTCTTTTTTCTCCTCACTGTAAAACAACTTCCTGGTAGGTGCCTGCAAAAGTTATACAAAATAACATAATAGTAATAGTAATGGTAAAAGTCTGCACAGTTCCATCCCAGGAGTTCCTTTCATGTTTTCTGCCATCTTTCAAACATTCACTAAGTTTGCATCTCTGCACTTATTTCTGTGAAAATTAAAATGAGTGACACAAAGCCAAAACAATCCCTTTAATGTTCTGTTTCACTGAAACACAAACAGTACACAACAGTACAAAGCATGTAGGCAACATGAGGAAAAAGCTTTATAGTCATCAGTAAATCGATGCTTTAACCACACCTGTTTCATCCTAAGGGGACACACATATAGTCAGCCTGTCCTTTGGTCCATACAAACATACTGCGTCTTTATCCTATCTGTATATAATTTGCTTTGTAGCGTAACTTGGTGCTTTTGGGGGATGAACAACACAATCAGCACATTAAGCCCAACAACAGATACCCACAGTCAAACACATGTACCACAGTGCATTGAAAACATCTGATGCTTGATAGTGAAGGAGGGTAAGAGAGACTGGTACCTTCAACCAAAAGCACCTCAGACTGAACCGACTGCTTCCTTCTTTAAAACATCACACTTTTAACTAATCCTAACATCACAGTGAAGCTACAAATAATATTTGGAGCCTGCTTCTAATCCACACACAGCTACCACTTGACTGGGAACAACCTTTAGAAAGTTCGTCCTAAAAAACATAGTTTTATCAATCTCAATGGTGACGGCACAGATCAGGTGGGAAGATCATTTTCAGCTTTGGACATCGGGTGGAGAAGAGCTTCTGGTCATTACACAACCATCATTACATAAAGCTTTCCTGACCCTTTAAAACAAGCTGAATCAACCATTTACACAACATTTACTGAATTTCTCATGTGTTTTTTTTTTTTCAAGTAAAAACACAGAATATTCTTTCAAATTATCCCTCAACTTTATTTGCTGGTGGCTTTTAACATGAACTGTATAGACAAGGCAGTGTTGTGACAGCTAACCACACTAAAAACATCTAGAGATAAAATATTGCTCACAGAACTATTAGTATTTGATACGGCAGTGACTCTAATCTGCCATATCAGACACGAACACCTGGGTTAAACACTACATCATGGGGAATAACTATCCAGTACGGTGTGGTCCCGTTCACGTCACTGAGCTGTGTGGAAAATAATCCCGTCTTCTACCCATTTTCACAGGCATGTTTCAGGACTGGGGGTCATGCCACCATTTAGTTGGGGCTCTTTCAAGAACTTTTCCACTTCCTGTGAGTCCACTGTTACGCTCTTTGGCCTGACCTCGTCTACTTTTTCTTTGTCTTTTTCCTCCTCCTCCTTCAACTCCTTCGATACCTCCCTCTTTGTTTCCTTCTCTTGCTCCTCTCTCTCTCCCTTCTCCTCTTCATCATTTACCTCCAAAGGCCTGCTGCATACTTCTGTCTTGGTGTCATCTGTGACTGTGATGCACTCAAGTTTGTGAGATGGCTCCTGGGGCTTCCTTTTGATAAAGAAGAAGTTGCAGGTAGCTAGAACCACAGCGGAGAGGACCACCTCGCTTCCTGCCAGCAGGAAGACGTACATGTATTTCTTGGTGGCATCGAGCAGTCGGCCTGAAACGGAAGAACACAGTGAAAGATGCAATTATATAGTAGAAATGATTTCGCTTCATTTGTGGCGATGCTGGTTTAAATAAACATATAGTGACACGTTTATGGATTCTTTAGAATTATCTGAATTTCTGCACTCATAACTCATAAAATGTGCTTAAATCATCCTGTACAATAAAACTGTAGACAGAAAGTAACTAACCCTAACATATGAACAGTTTTTATGAAGTATACATGCAGTCCAATTAAAAAAAAAAAAAACTAAGTGCATGTTTACCAGTCCAAAGCAATTAAAAGGGTATGTACCCACATAGCAAGCAGGTCTGGCCCGGATCTGGTGTCAAGCTGGCACTTCTGACTGACCGGTGTCATGGCAGAGTGTTTGTCAACCAGATGTGCGCTAGGTCTGGCAATGACGCCACTGTTTATGCGATGGCATGCCATATCTGGCTCGATTATGTATGTGGCCCAGGCCCATAGAAAACAGGTCTTCCCTGGGTCCGGCATCAGGTGGCACTTCTGACTGACTGGTGTCATGACAGTGTGTATGTCAACCAGATGTGGGCCAGGTCTGGCAGTGATGGCACTGTTTATGTTCCTATTGTCCTATTTTAGTTAGAAGACTCAAATGCCATTTTGCAATACTACACTGCTATGGTAGCCAACGTTTCAAATGCAGGTTTGACAGGTTTGTGAGTGTACACTTTGTCCAAAACTTAGTGACGGTTTACTCATCTTTGCCAGTGGATGGCTGTAGCTCAGGAGGTAGAGCAGGTCACCGACTGATCGGGAGGTTAGTGGTTCCCTGTCTCCTCCAGTCTGCATGTCAAGAGTGTTTATGTGAATGAATGTAGTTAGGAAGCACTCAGTTTAGAGAAAGTGTGCGATTGGGTGAATGTGACATGTTGTATAGAGCACTTCTGGCGCATGTTGTTATTACATGGCTTGATTAAGGTGCACATTAGGCTGACATCTGGGGCCAGAGCTGAAACAGTTCTGGGCCAGCAGTGTGTCTACAACTAGCCCGTGGCTGCACACAACTTACACATGGCCCACATACCACAAAGAATGACGGCCCTTTGGTGGCCCAGATCAGGTTTGCCAGAGGTAATGTGAACACCTCTTTAAAAATCATTTTGGCAGTTTACCAGCCTGGTCTTTACTGGCTACAATTAGCATGTTCATGACTGTCCAGGGTAGAAAAAGATGAACAAGTATGAACAATGTCCTCTGGACAGATAAAACCAAAGTGGAGATGGCCATTAGGCACAGCGCTACATCTCATGCACGGTGGTGGAGGAGTGAGGATTTGTGTTTGTTTTGTTGCAGCGGGATGTTGACCCCAAGCACGGCAGCCAAGCTGCAACAGAATATATGAAAAAAAGTGTTGCAATGGATCTCAACCTGATTTAAACGCTGTGGTGGGACCTTAAGAGAGCTGTGCTTAATTGAATGCCAGCAAACCTCCATGACCTGAAGTAATGCTGTAAAGAAGAGTGGGTGAAAATCTTAAATCTTTCACATGATTTGAGATAGTGATACAGTGGTACAGAGAACAGTTACTTCAAGTTATTTTTGTTAACAGTGGTTCTACAGCTACTGAACTGTGTATAAGACATGAGCCAATTAAATAATCACTAAAGTCCCAACTATGACCCGTTGGTCTTGGATACAACCTCATATCTTCCTGTTGGGCTCACGATCAACAGCTACTACCAAATAAAACAAGTCTTCCTTTTAAACGCAGACTTCACGGAGGCCAAATGTAAACTCAAAAGCAGCTTTATTGCTGACACAAGGGAAATGATGCAAAACTATACTGGGACATGTATGAACAAGTAAACAAAGAGGCAAACTGGGAAACACACAGCCATGAATGAGGGAGACTGCGACACTCGACAGAAGAAAACAAAAGGCTTAAATACACAGGGAATGACGAGGGAACAGGAAGCTCATGAGGAACACAGCTGGGACACAAAACATAAACATAACACATGAGACAGGGTACCGTCAAAGTAAGAGAAGCAAAGCAAAACATGGCACAGATGGGAGACTACCAAAGTAAAACAGGAAGTAACGGGAACACACACACAGAGGCACTGGGTCAAATGGCCCAGGATGCTGACACTGACCTGCACCCGGTGGCCCCACCAGCACAGCAATGGCCTCCATGAGGAGCACAAGGCCAATGGCACTGGAGAACTTCTCAGTACCGACAATTGCCATGAGAACTTCAAATTGTAGGGCACCCACCATCCCATAGGAGACGCCAAAAAAGACACAGAATACCACCAGAGAGGCATAGTCTTTGGCCTGGGAACAAACACAAAATAATGAACAGAAACCTTCAATGTTTGGACTTCATTTTCCAGTTCAAGGAAGTATGTGATCACTCACCTGTGAGCCAATCAGGTCAGTGACTCCATTGAAGAGCATAGCAAAGCTGAAGAGGTAGACGCAGCGAGGCCGGACCCATTTGAGTCCAGCGATTATACCGCACGTTGGCCGTGCAAAAATATCAATGAATCCCAGGATAGTAAGCAGTAAAGCAGATTTGGTGTCTTCATTTCCCAGCTCCTTAGCGTAACTAACAACAAACACAGGAGGCACGAACAGTCCCAGCACCATGATGGATGCCGCCACAGTATAGATGACAAAGCCACCATCTTTAAACACGGAGAAGTCCAGAAGTTTGGCTTTTGACTTCTTCTTCTCCTCTTTCACCTCTTCCTCCTTGTCATTGTCCTCTTCGAAGCTCTTGGCCTTGAGGTTCTTTGGGGCCACCAGAGGCTTCATGAGGGCCCCGCACACACAGCAGTTCAGCAGGATACCACCAAGGATAAGAAATCCTCCCCTCCATCCATACTGATACTGAAGTACCTGTCCCAGTGGCGAGAGGCAGCAAAGGGCCACGGGGCTTCCTGCTGCTGAAAGGCCATTGGCCAGAGGACGCTTCTCGCTGAAGTAGCGGTTCAACATAATCAGAGAAGGTTGGAAGTTCAGGGCTAATCCAAGACCTGCAGCAAATAAAAGAAAGGGTTACACTCTTCAGCCTTTTTAACTTGAACTTACCTGCTTTCATTAACATAGTTTTCTTTTTCCCTACATTTCTACATGATATGGAGACAAAGCATTTCAAGATGTTTCTAACCTTACTCTAATGTTTGAGATATGCTCATGCAGAACTTGTTTACATGACATCAGCCATATGATTTAATATATCTTAATGGGTATAATGATGCAAACTTTCTGACAGCATCTCCTGTAAAGTATTTGTGGTGTTGTTACCTTGAAACCTTTGTACCACTAACCTACATTACGGTTTCAAATGCTGCTCAATGATCCGATAAGCACCTGCGGTGGAGTATACTTTCACTGTAACCTTAACCCAGGCGGCACACCGGGGTGTTCTCATTATCAAAGCTGCAGGCTTGTCTCAGTTAAACACAAGGTGTCCTTTGGTGAAGGGGCTTATTTGACCCCAGACCACAATATTTCCCAAACTTAACCAAGTAGTTGTAAGCCGGTGTACCTTACAAAGCACCTTTTGGTGTTTATAAACCTAAGCAGCTTATAAAAAGCCCAATGGGGGAGGGAGCAGGAAGGAAAAACAAATGCAGAGCAAGCAGGGATAATTTGATTATGATGTATTGAAATATAGGAAAAACATTAATGCATTCTTCTAATAATTGTATTGTAATCTATTCTTAATTTATTGGGCGTAAAGCATTGTGTGATTTTATTTGACAATGTACAAGTGTTCGTGACCTGTAATGACTCCAGCAGTGAGGTAGATGTGGATGATACTTGTGGCAAAGGAGGCCAGAATCATTCCCAGAGAGGCAAAGAGGCCCCCCACCATCATGACTGGACGACAGCCTAAGCGGTTCACCAGCACGCTGCACAGGGGACCTGGACAAAGTGTAACATAGTATGACTGCATGCATCAGGCGCAGTGTGCAGCACATGAAAAGAAAAGCGGCGAGTATTAAGGTACAAACACAAGCATTTTCCAAAATTTCACATTTTATATCATTGTTAATATGATATAAAATATCCCTCTGAGAATATGCAGATACATTATTTTCAAAATGAGATCATCAAATCCTCGAGCTAACCCTTATTTCTTTACACAAAGCTCAAGAAACGAACCAGTGTTTGTGTCTGCACGTCAGACAAATTTGCAAAGAGACACTTTTTAATTAACACACAATTTGTTCCAATTTCTTAATCTGAATCTTAGGGTGATGCCATGGATTACACAGTTTGACAGCAAAAAAAAATAATTTTTGCACCAATAAGTCGATTCGCAAAGAGCTATTAGCTGAAAACATGACATCTGAGCATGGTGTGTGTTTCCCCTCTTTCTGTCCTGCTCACGCTTCCGGGATTACTGTTATGTTTGATCCAGGGCTGCAGACTGTGGAGTTTTGTTCTGTGCCTGTCTCCAGTGTTCAGTGCTCAATCAAAACAAATGTTTAGGATGAAATGGGGCAAAAGGGAGTTTCAAAAAGCTTCTATTGCAGTATTTTTTAAATTAAAGAACTGCATAGGTACATAATGCTTCCAAGTACAAAGAGTTAAAAAAAAATGTGAATACTGAATACAAAGGGTAGCAGCCTACCTGTGCCATAGAGCATGGCCAGCAGTATGGAGGAGATCCATGCAGTGTCGCTGTATCCAACACCAAACTCCCTGATCAGCTCTTTGAAAAATACGCTGATCGCTTTTGGGAAAGCATAGGAGAAGCCTGTGATGACAAAACAGCCAGCCAGCACTGCCCAGCCCCAGCCTCCGTCTGGAGCCTTCACCCTGGAATCACCCACATCCAATGCAACACCTCCCATAGTTCTTTAGGGCTATATCTTAAAGAAGGCAAATGGAGAAGCTGGAAAAAATAAATAAAAGCAACAGCAAGATGGGGATTTAGTTTGTGTCTAATTCAGTCCTGCATGAAGTGCCTATGTTCTAATAACTGCAACAACATCTGTTCTCTGTAATTATGAAGAATCAGAGAGGTGCATGGTACTCTAAGCATGGCTAGCTCTCAGTTCACAAGTCTTCACTGTGATACATCATGTGCATCAACAGCTCTAGACTCAAGTTATGCTGATTGGCAGAGAAGAAAGATTTTTAGTAGACAGGATCTGTGAACACCCACAAAGAATCAAAACTGTCAAATGAAACAAAGAGTGCACACTTTATATTCATTTTTTAATGTATTGCACATCTTGTTAGCCACACATTCTAAAAAATGTGGCTTCAGTAGTTTAAATACATCGAGGTGACAGATATATCATAATTTAATCAGATGTTCCAAGATGATAACAAACAGAAAATGTCCCATTGCCACTGCAGTGTATGTGTGAAAACGTTGTTAGTTTGGTTCCAACAATTATCCCAAACCAAAGACACCGAGGAGTTTTGTTGTTGATTGACCGAGTCTGACACCTCACCTCAATGCAATGGATCCCATGTTTTATGTTTTCCCCTCTCCCACTTACACGAGTGGAAAGATAAGATAGTGGTCACAGACTTTAGACAGACATCATAACAATCGATGACTCATGTAATTCATTTTTTATGTCTCCAATAACTTTGTGGATTATTTAAGAACTGACCAGCAAACAGATTGTGTGTACAGTAAAAGACCAAGAAAACAGTTTAATCCTGAAAATATTATCATTTCTTTCCAAGTAAAATTGCTAAAGTAGAGATTAAAGAAATCAAAATAACTCATCACTGTATTTACTATTAACTAACTAGGTAAGCAAACCACTGGTAAGTGTTAAAACTTGTTCAAATGTAAAGAGTCTTATCTTATTTTAATACAGCTGTTAATGCTTGTTCAGCCTCATCTGCTTCAACCAGTTGTTATTTATAAGACAGCAGAGAGTTACATGTCATCCTATAATGCTTTGTAATGGACTAGCTCAGAGATTTACAGGCTCACTGGTCCTCTGGAGCGATCATTGGCTTTTACCTCACAACCATACATCAGCACCACCACTTACACCCGATAGTTTCATGTATTGTATGTAAATCCAAATTATATATCAGTTTTTATTTTGGCGTGGAGGAGGGGTGGGCTTAGCTGCTTAGATGCTCAGCTGCTGGTGGGACAGTGAGGAAACAGCCAGTGGCTCCATCAGTTAATTTACGATCCCCTGAAGAAAGAGAAGGATTGAAATGCAGGCTGGGCTCTTGTTAAACAATCAGCAATCCTTTGTCTCTACGAAACATGAGCATTTCAAGCCTCGTGCTGTCAGGATTGTGACGTGACCAACCTAACAAATTTTAAAAACCCCGCAGGCCACCAGAGCCTGTGCAATGCTCAGTCCCCAGGGCAATATCCTACATTATTACACAGTCACAATAAGGAACATATCTTAGGACTATTGTTTGGACGATGATATCTGCTTTCCAAAATGTCCAGAGTGTCCTTGAAAAACAGATAACGTTACATCTCTGCTAAAATCGACTTGATTTATGCTGCACTGCTTATCCACAAATAACTCAAGTGCACTCTGTCGTCACAGACGGATGAGCCAAAACGCTAAAATGTTGCATTTTAAGTTTTCTGCTGCATGTATTCACAAAATTAGGGAATGTAGTTTTAAGGCCATGTAATGTAGTTTTAATGGTAACTGCCCCAAACCTAAATAAATTATTGAATACATAAAATCTGAATTTTCCTTTTACAAAAATATTTTAAGTGTATTTTTTAAAACTACTTCAGTAACATTTTTTCCATTTTTAGCTTTTAAAAAATGCTGTTTTCCTTTTCTGTAGCCAAGAAAGGTAAGAATTAAAAATATATGTAATATTGAAAATTCTGTAACTTTATAGGTTGGTCCTCTATAGTTTATTGTTATTTATAGGAAGAACAAAGTACAGTTATGGTATAATATCATGAAGGAATGACTGTTTTGTGCTGGGACTTTAAAACTACACTAATCAATATTTCCATGGTAACAGTGGATCAATTTACGATGTGTACTCACACTGATTAACCCACAATTGTCCCCTTTCCTGTGTTCTGCTCAACAGAGAGTATTTTTTTACTGAGGTTAATAACTGCTGATTCCAGCTTCACTCAAACCATCACTTTATTTTCAGACAGCTGTTTTCAGCAAAACGCTCTAAAAACACTTCACTATGAACACAACATCCAGCATTTTGAAGCATTTTTCTGCTAATGAGTTACATATTTCTCTCAAGAGTTCACAAAAACCCAGAGACTGTATATAAAAGAAAGACATAGCCACTGTAATCTGATTTTAGGTGATAGTGTATCAACCCTGTGCCTGGTTCAAAGTGTCTTAACTTGTTTATGTCTTCTTTAGTTAATCGAAATACACTTCAAAAAGAATCTATGTTTGTTTTAGACCTTTCAACTTTTTATAAGTATTACTCATGCACGGCACATCTCTAAGCTCAGTTTTTAACAGCTCACTGTGTACACTGCACCCCATGGTGTCCCAGGTACCCAACATTTGAATCACTCTTTACTCTTTCCAGCAGACTGAGAATAATTTATTCTACAGCCTCCCTCTGCTAATGTGGTTATATTAGCACATTATTTTAGCACATGAACCCTCCCCACATCGCTGCTGTATGGTTTTCTGTCTGTTCCTGTGCAAACTAACAGCAGAGCTGTATTTTTTGTCTGTTTTTTAGTGAGTGAGCAGATGGAATATTATATTTAGATTTAAACTAGGTAGCTAACTTCCTGCTAACTTCTAACTCAGCAAAATCTTATAAACCCTCTTCTGTGTGGATGCCCGGATGTTTATTGCAACTCCCAGGAAAAAAGCCACACTGACAATTTCATTGGATTTTCTTCATTGTTATTTTAGCAGCTCTTAACTTTCAGTGGTGCTGTTTTTGATTTTGAATTGTCAGACATACCTTAAGATTTCTGTTTTAGTACTATTAGTATTAGTAACAGTATTTATTTATTTTTACCACATTTTAAAGAGAAGATGTTGTTTTCAGTAATACTTAAAACTAGTGACTGAGACCATAAATTACTTTCTTTTTGAAAGCACAAAGTATCCCTTTGCTGTCCATGAGAAAGAAGCCTTTTAAGCCTTATGTTTATCTTTTATATACAGTTTGTGTAAAGACCGAAAAAGAAAGTAAAGTGATTATACTTTATTTTATGTTAGAAATATGCCTTTGTCCAGTGGATGATCATTCATCTTTGTGCCTTTTAGAAGAAAATTAAAAAATATATATTTAAACCATTTTACATTTCTCACATTTTTTAAATAAAATAATGTAAACCAGAAGTCTGAAGTCAGGAAATGTATACAAAATATTTGAAACAGTAAGGTTGATAAAATGTATACAAAATAACTTTAAAAGGGCTTTTATAGCTTTGATGATGTCATTGGCTTATTGATTTAATTTTAATTCAGAGTCTTTTTGTTTTGTATGTGTCTTTTTTTTTAAATAAATTATTTTAGGTATGAATTCGACAATTTGACATTAACAATATTTCGATTCCAATATAATTTTGATTTCAACCTTTTAAGATAAAAGTTTCAAGACTAAAGCAACAAATCCCTGCTGTGTGTATACCAACGCCACTCACATCCCAACAGGGGGGGTTGCATCGTGAAAAGCCTATAAGCTATTATCCCTGAATACCGACGCACACCTATGTCAAAACACTATCACGACACGCAGTCAGAATCGCGTGAGAAAACATGCATGAAAATTGAGCTATCACGAGAGATCACCCGTCCCATGAATATGTGTCACTGTGGCAGAGACTTTTCTGCTCCAATCGTCTCTAAATGAAGTTGAATTTCTATATAATACATATACTGTATATAACAGGGAGAGTTAACGGTTCCATCAGTGATATCAGGAGCTAAATCAATGCGCACACACAGAACAACTGTTGAGTGTCTTACCGGGTGATGCTGGCCTGCCCTTCCTCCAGCCTTCTGCTTCAGCACCGGAGATGCGCGTTCCTCCCCGCACGTCTGCCTGCAGATCATCACAAAGGAAGCCCCCTTGCTGCTGGGTCCTAAAGCCTACACACCACTGACGTCACTCAGCAGCATCCAATGATGAGCATTGCTTTTTTAGTCCTTTGTTTTTATTGGATAGTCTAGGTGATACCGGAACTGGTGATTACTGTTTTCCTTACGAGTGCATCCCATGGGAGTATTATGGATTTCAGATAGGAAGTGTCAATATAGGGATGCAGCTGGATGTAGTACTTCTGATAAAAACAATTAAATCAAGTCTAAAATCTGCCTTTAATTATTCAGTTGCACAAAATAAAGGCTGGGTTTTGAAAAACCTATAATACGATTTCCTGGGTGTTGTTTGCAACAGCAGTGACATTGTAGTAGAAATCCAAGCATACAGATTCATTTAATTTGTACTGAAGACCTTGGAGGACTTCAATAAAAAGGTATTTGAAATCAAATACTGCTGTGGACTCTGTGTAACACACAGTGGGGACCGCATAGAATAAATGTGGGTTTGCCCTGCCCACACAGTCCCATAGTTCACCCATACCCGCCCACTGTTGTCCTTCACGGGTATGTTTGTTAGGTATGGTTGGCAAAACAGCCAATTTGGACAGAATGCAAAGTTGTTGCCATGACAGCAGGTAATATGCTCCAAAGAGGCTACAAGTTCCAAACATCTTTACACGCAACAGAAGAGTTCAATCGCTCCAGATTAGCTTTAGTTAGGTACTAAAACTAAGTGTCCAGTCAATCCAAAAGTGCCAACCTAATGTGAAATTTGGTGAAAATCCCCGCTTGTTATAAGTCAAAAAGAGTGAAAGTCTGAAAAAAGAAAATTGAAGAAAGTGTTTCAGAGATATTATGTTCATGAAAATAAGATAGAAGAAAAACAACCTGTAAACATAACCCCTCAGGTCATGTGTCTCTGGGTTAGGGACACATTGTTTTTATTAAAAAAGCTTTGTTTTCAGATTCATAGTGCATTACTTAATAAAGAGTTAATCCTTTAAAGCCCACCATAGAGCCAAGTTCGCCAGAGCTTATCTTTCTATCTTTACATGCTGTAGTGCAATTTTTGGAGCATTTTAAGTTGCTATACATCAATACAAACGATATATCCTAAAGTTTAATAATATGTATATATTAAGTCCTTAGTTACTACATAACGTGCAAATAAGTGCAATAAACTAAAAAAAGAAAAGAAAAGAATTTTAATTTTTTTACACATATTTGTAGTCACAGAAATTTCAGATATGTCCCTCAAAACTGTAAATGTACAAAAAAGTTGCATAAAATAATTTCTAACCACGGGAAATTTATTTTGCACAGTGTGCCTGGTCTCGTTCGTTCTTTAGTAACAAATAAGTCACTGTTCCATAGCTGTCCTCAGATGCATCTGCGAAATGATGTAACTGAGCAGTTTTTACAGTTCCAAAACTGTTGGTTTTAAAACAACGATCAACCTTAAACTCCTCCAGCTTGTAGAGCTCTTGCATCCAAATAGTCCATTCCTTTATAACTGCATCAGGTAATGTATCATCCCATCCAATCTTTTTACGACACAGATTTTGCAGACTCTTTTTAGCATTTAAGATTACTGGTGCCAACATTCCTAAGGGGTCATAAACAGAGCTGACTACAGAAAGGATGCCATGTCTTGTCAAAGGTTGATCTCTTAGAGTGATTCTGAACTTGAAAATGTCAGATTCAACACACCATTGAACGCCCAAAACTCTTTCCACTGGAAGCTCATCACTGATCAAGTCTAGATTCTTTATTTTGTTTGCTCTGTTACTTTCAGGTATTACAGCCAACACATTACGACTGTTACTTATCCATTTGTTCAGTGGAAAGCCTCCTTTCAAACATATGGCACAGAGTTCACGATAGAGATCTATCGCATCCTCTTCTGTGGCTGCTGAGACGAGACAATCGTCAACGTAAAAGTTGTTCAAGATTGTATCCACGGCTTGAAGGCTAAACTGTTGTTTATGATCTTCAGCACATTTCCTTAGTGCAAAATATGCACAACTGGGAGATGATGTTGCTCCAAACACATGTACTGTCATCCAATATTCAACCATGGCTTGAGTGTAATCGCCGTTGGGCCACCAAAGGAATCTCAACATATCTCGATCCTCCTCTGGTATTTTAACCTGATGAAACATGGCTTTAATGTCTGCTGCAATGACAACAGGTTCTTTACGAAATCTTGTCAGAACTCCAATTAACGTGCTGGTCAAGTCTGGACCTTGTAAGAGCTTGCTATTTAGCGACACTCCTTGATACTTGGCTCCACAGTCAAACACCACTCTAAGGGTTTTCTTCTGCGGATGCAGAACACCATGGTGCGGCAAATACCATTTCCTGCCATCCGTCCGTTCTAAGTTGTCCTCTGGTACCTTTTCTGCATAACCTTCAGAGATCATATCTACCATAAAGCTGTTATAGTCCTGCAGAAAAGAAGATAAGTCTTTTCTTCCAATTCTGAAGGCGTTGTTCAGCAACACTTTTATTATCTGGCATGCAGACCTTTAAGTCTTTCAATGGGAGTCCAATATAATAATGACCATTATGTAGCTTAGCAGTATTGGAAACTTTATCCAAAAACTGTTGGTCTTCCCTAGAAGGTTCTTTCTCATCTTTGGCACACTCTGGAAAATCAGTTTTAAACTGCTGATTCCACAGCTCATCAAGTTTCACCACTGAAACTCTATTGACAGCCACCGGATTATATCGTTCTGGTGAGGAACGATTGAAAGTTTGAATTCATCTTTACCGGCCCCAGTAAGAGCACTGGTCTGAATAGAGACTATGGCACGATCTTGAGTTTGTTCCTTTGATTCTTGTTCTTTACTCATTGTCTTTTGATAAATGTGTAACATTTGAGGATGCTTTAAACCACACGTCTTGCAACTGAGGCGCTTTTTGCAGTCTCTACTAATGTGTCCTTTACAAAGACATCCGAAACAGACTCCATTCTCTTTTAGAAAAGTGATTTTGTCTTTTTGCGTTTTTCTTTCCAGCTCTTGACAATTTTCTAAGGTATGTTCACCTTTGCAAAACAAGCAACTCCTTATTTGTGTGGCTCTTTCTTTTTCCTTAACTTTGTCAAGGAAGTTAGGGAAATAGGAAACATTAGAACTGTAAATGTTTTCTTCCTTGTCTGCAGATTAACAGTCCACAGGTTGGGTGCTCGCATTCTGATTCGTTCCCTGGAGATGAAGGAGAGAGAGCTCAGAGGACAGCAAGATGGAGGAGTGAAGAAGAAGGTGGTGCAGCTCAGTGTCCAATCAGGAGTGAGCAGTTCTTTCACTGCCTTCATTGCTGTCAACAAAGACAACAGAGAGGCGATCCAAGGACCTCTGCACCGCAGACATATTCTTCCACCCTGTGAGGTTTGTTTAAAGCAAAAAAAGCAATACCATGAAAGTGTTACAGTTTTTCTCAAATGTTAAAACACAAAAGCCAATCCTGTAACCCAAATGACCAGTAGTCTAAACACATTTACTAAATGTAGCCACCATATTCCAGTACCATAAACACATGTCACATGAAGACACAATTCACAAAACACAACCCTCTGTACTCATAAATCTAAACACATTTTTCCTTGCTAAAACACATGTTGCAAAACAACTCTGCTCATATCCTCAAATGAAAGCCCATGTGATGCAAAATGCTTGCCACAGTCACCAATCTTTGAACACAGGGAACACACCTGGCGTCATTCACTACACACAATGACTCAAAATTGAAGACACTTGTTGCTAATGCTGTACCCACATGTAAAAGCAAGTTCAGAGTGCACAGTATGCTGAAGGTTCCAAACAAACACAATGGATGAAGGCAGAGTCAGGGGAAGAGGAATTTGATGCAGAGGAGGGAGATAAGCTGGCCCTGGAAGAAGAGGAGCAGGCCAATGAGGAAGAGGAGTTCAAATGAGAGGAGGAAGAGGAGCGACCAACGAGGAAGAGGAGAAGGCCAACATGGGAGAGGAGAAGGTCCAGGAGGGAGAGCAAGACAACCTCGCACCATCATTACGGACGAGATGCGAGCAACAGCTCAGCGACATGATGCCGCACAGTGATTGTGGTGTGTGTGTGGTGTGAATAACGTAAATAAAAAAACTTCACACCCTGTTCATGTTTTCAAGATTACTGTTGTGTGCAATAGATTCTGTTTTTGCATTGAGTTGTGTTACAGTAGTGTACGTACATGCAGGATTTTCTATAGATTCATACTACTCATATGAAACTCACAAATCTAAATGCCTAATCCTCTGCAGAGATCTACGACGATCCGTTACTGTATAGTTTCTAAAATTGCATTGGCAGTTATGAAACAAAGAACCTTCTCACAAATTGAGCATTGTGTTTTCAATTGTTTTGCTGTAGTGTGTAATGCTGTGTATTGTGTTTACAGTTTTGACAGCTTCGAGCTGCTCTCTTGGTGTGGGAGTTTGAGTTTTGCAGTGGGAAGGTGTGGTTGTGTTTATGTAGCTTTAGAGAAGGGTGTTGTGTTTGGACATTGGGGGACCTGGTGGTAACGTTTGTGACATGTGTTTTAGCATTTGAGAAAAACTGTAACAGCAGGATGTCAGAGTCAATAGAGAGGACTCAAAAGAGCAACTTCAAATCAAACTATGTAGTAGGTGTTTCTTTGCCAATGTCTTTTCCCTGCATTAGAAAGTAATAAGCCAAATGGAAGTACAACACACATCTATGCATTTCTATAAAAACTGACCTGCCCTGAACTTATAATCTCTCTCTCTCTCTCTTTGTTTTTCCTTAAAGTGATGGCTGTCCATTCTTCCTGTAAAAGGTGTAAATATAAACCTGAATGAATGGGAGAAGAAACTGTGTGTGCGCATGAAGACATGCTTGTGTCGCTGAGATTTAACAGATTTATGTACGTTCACGTAGCCAAGTGATAATCATATATAATAATCACTGAATAGTAATAATGTTATTGAACAGGTTAAACATTTAGATATTACAAAAAGTTGCAAAAAACCAAAAAAACCAAAAAAACACACACACACAGCTGTGAAGTCAGCTGCACATGAATAACATTAGTACAATGACAACTTTAATCAGAGTGAGTTCAGAAGATCCAAAAGTGGGACACTAAAAACAAACTAGTGAAAGCAAAAAGTGACTTTGAAAAATTTATTTCAAGGAATTAAAACACCAATAGGAAAAAAACTAAACATGAGAAGAATGGCAATCCTGCAGCGACCAGTCAAAGAAGACTGTAATGGCTGCATTGTAAAGACGTGAGTGAAGAAAGCTGATTTTTTTTCTGAGATATGCAGAGTTTTAACGAACAATTTGAACACTATTATTCATTTACATTATTTGTTCTCAACAGAGATGGGCAGTAATGCGTTACAAGTAACGTGTTACTGTAAACTGATTACAGGCACTTGCCCTGGTGGCCATTCTTTCAGTGGGCATTTCTCAACAACAACTACAAACACTAGTGAAGTGAATGGGCATTTAATTAAATAATGAAAGATTTAATTCAGTAATTAATGGCATATTTAATTACAGTTTTTCTCAAATGCTAAAACACATGTCACAAACGTTACTACCAGGTCCCCCAATGTCCAAACACAACACCCTTCTCTAAAGCTACATAAACACAACCACACCTTCCCACTGCAAAACTCAAACTCCCACACCAAGAGAGCAGCTCGAAGCTGTCAAAACTATAAACACTATACACAGCATTACACACTACAGCAAAACAATTGAAAACACAATGCTCAATTTGTGAGAAGGTTCTTTGTTTCATAACTGCCAATGCATATTTTAGAAACTATACAGTAACGGATCGTCGTAGATCTCTGCAGAGGATTAGGCATTTAGATTTGTGAGTTTCATATGAGTAGTATGAATCTATAGAAAATCCTGCATGTACGTACACTACTGTAACACAACTCAATGCAAAAACAGCATCTATTGCACACAACAGTAATCTTGAAAACATGAACAGGGTGTGAAGTTTTTTTATTTACGTTATTCACACCACACACACCACAATCACTGTGCGGCATCATGTCGCTGAGCTGTTGCTCGCATCTCGTCCGTAATGATGGTGCGAGGTTGTCTTGCTCTCCCTCCTGGACCATCTCCTCTCCCATGTTGGCCTTCTCCTCTTCCTCGTTGGTCGCTCCTCTTCCTCCTCTCATTTGAACTCCTCTTCCTCATTGGCCTGCTCCTCTTCTTCCAGGGCCAGCTCTTCTCCCTCCTCTGCATCAAATTCCTCTTCCCCTGACTCTGCCTTCATCCATTGTGTTTGTTTGGAACCTTCAGCATACTGTGCACTCTGAACTTGCTTTTACATGTGGGTACAGCATTAGCAACAAGTGTCTTCAATTTTGAGTCATTGTGTGTAGTGAATGACGCCAGGTGTGTTCCCTGTGTTCAAAGATTGGTGACTGTGGCAAGCATTTTGCATCACATGGGCTTTCATTTGAGGATATGAGCAGAGTTGTTTTGCAACATGTGTTTTAGCAAGGAAAAATGTGTTTAGATTTATGAGTACAGAGGGTTGTGTTTTGTGAATTGTGTCTTCATGTGACATGTGTTTATGGTACTGGAATATGGTGGCTACATTTAGTAAATGTGTTTAGACTACTGGTCATTTGGGTTACAGGATTGGCTTTTGTGTTTTAACATTTGAGAAAAACTGTAATATCAAAGCTGAATGTGTTTGGAAGTAGTTTTTAGTTTGTTTTTAGTTTTAGCTATTTTAGGGGGATATCTGTGTGTGCAGGTGACTATTACTGTGCATAATTATTAGGCAACTTAACAAAAAACAAATATATACCCATTTCAATTATTTATTTTTACCAGTGAAACCAATATAACATCTCCACATTCACAAATATACATTTCTGACATTCAAAAACAAAACAAAAACAAATCAGCGACCAATATAGCCACCTTTCTTTGCAAGGACACTCAAAAGCCTGCCATCCATGGATTCTGTCAGTGTTTTGATCTGTTCACCATCAACATTGCGTGCAGCAGCAACCACAGCCTCCCAGACACTGTTCAGAGAGGTGTACTGTTTTCCCTCCTTGTAAATCTCACATTTGATGATGGACCACAGGTTCTCAATGGGGTTCAGATCAGGTGAACAAGGAGGCCATGTCATTAGTTTTTCTTCTTTTATACCCTTTCTTGCCAGCCACGCTGTGGAGTACTTGGACGCGTGTGATGGAGCATTGTCCTGCATGAAAATCATGTTTTTCTTGAAGGATGCAGACTTCTTCCTGTACCACTGCTTGAAGAAGGTGTCTTCCAGAAACTGGCAGTAGGACTGGGAGTTGAGCTTGACTCCATCCTCAACCCGAAAAGGCCCCACAAGCTCATCTTTGATGATACCAGCCCAAACCAGTACTCCACCTCCACCTTGCTGGCGTCTGAGTCGGACTGGAGCTCTCTGCCCTTTACCAATCCAGCCACGGGCCCATTCATCTGGCCCATCAAGACACACTCTCATTTCATCAGTCCATAAAACCTTAGAAAAACCAGTCTTGAGATATTTCTTGGCCCAGTCTTGACGTTTCAGCTTGTGTGTCTTGTTCAGTGGTGGTCGTCTTTCAGCCTTTCTTACCTTGGCCATGTCTCTGAGTATTGCACACCTTGTGCTTTTGGGCACTCCAGTGATGTTGCAGCTCTGAAATATGGCCAAACTGGTGCCAAGTGGCATCTTGGCAGCTGCACGCTTGACTTTTCTCAGTTCATGGGCCGTTATTTTGCGCCTTGGTTTTTCCACACGCTTCTTGCGACCCTGTTGACTATTTTGAATAAAACGCTTGATTGTTCGATGATCACGCTTCAGAAGCTTTGCAATTTTGAGACTGCTGCATCCCTCTGCAAGATATCTCACTGTTTTTGACTTTTCTGAGCCTGTCAAGTCCTTCTTTTGACCCATTTTGCCAAAGGAAAGGACGTTGCCTAATAATTATGCACACCTGATATAGGGTGTTGATGTCATTAGACCACACCCCTTCTCATTACAGAGATGCACATCGCCTAATATGCTTAATTGGTAGTAGGCTTTCGAGCCTATACAGCTTGGAGTAAGACAACATGCATGAAGAGGATGATGTGGACAAAATACTCATTTGCCTAATAATTCTGCACTCTCTGTAGTAGTATAAGCACTACATGTTTACCACAGTCCGTCGCTAACAGAATATCATTCATAACCTTTATGAGAGCTGTCTCTGTGCTATGAAACGGCTTAAAGCCGGACTGAAAAACTTCAAACATTTGAGAGTTGTTTAGATAATCCATCAGCTGAGTGTGAACAACCTTTTCCAAGATCTTACTCAGAAAAGGAAGTTTAGAGATGGGTCTAAAGTTTGACATTACTGAAACATCTGAGCCTGGATTCTTAAGTAAGGGGTGAATAACTGCATGCTTAAACCCGCTTGGTACTTGACCTGACAAGAGGATGGTATTAATTAGGTTCAGAATATGTGGTCCAACAGTAGGAAACACTGTTTTTTAGAAAATATAACCATAATACCACATAACTGCTAGATGCATAAATAAGCAATTTCTCTTTTTCTTTTTTCTTTTTTTTTTTTTTTGCCTGTCCCGTTTGGCTCTTTTGCCATCAGAATTATTGTCTAAAGGCAAAGAAAGATGCCCAACGGATTTACTTTACCAAATTGACCATCCCGGCCTTGCCGTAATGGTCTATTTGATTCACCCTTTATTGTTTATTTTATTTTATTTTCACTTTGCTAAATATGGGACAGACTTGACTGGGGAAAAGAAAGGGGAGAAAGATAAGCAATTTCTCAACTCTCTCTGTTATTCTCTTAAATTTCTCATATTGGGATGTGGCCTGGTTTATTATTAAAATGATTTATTATACTATGTTTATTATGTGATAACATAAAACAGATTTCTATTATTGTGAAGAAAAAACCCTCAAAAGCAACCAGGTCATAACTATACTGAAACTAATGAATACCCAACAGATGACACCTCATTGGTAAGTAAAAGTAGCTCATCACTGACTAATCTTAAGGAACTGGTATCTCCAGTAGACATTGCTGACTCAGTATCTTGCTGCTTTAAATTCTACTTTAGCGTGCCTTTAGGCAGCTGTTGCTGTGGTTTGGCACTATAGAAATAAATTAGAATTAAATCGAATAGAGCTGCAGTTTTAAAATACATTATGAAAAGTTGTTAGCTAATTTTCTTGTATTTTATTCTTGTCAAACTGTGCTAATCTTTGGCATTTTTTATAGACTCACCTAAAGAAATGGAAACACATTATGTTTGTTTGTTTGTTTGTTTTCTGCATCAAGCTGCTAATAACAGAGTTGATGCTCTTTCAAATAGAATTTTAAGCTGCCTGTTATGTGTAGACACAAAACTGGTTCATTACCTGTGTTAGGTGTCTTTTTATTCTTAAACAATGCACAGATCAGTGTTAAGTAGTTTAGCAAATAAAAAGCATTCCTCTGGAAATTGCCGGATATAATAAATTGACAAATAAAAGTAGCCAATGTCCACAGGAAGAACTTGAGAAACGACTGTCAGAAATCCTCGACTGTTGCTTGAGATTATTTTTGTTTGTTTGTTTGTTTGTTTTAATTACAAGCAGGCCTATCTCCATGGAAGAAAATTTCAAGAAATGAGGGCTGGCTCAAGACCTTTGCACTGTTACAACTGTATGCAGTAACTTAAAACTTTATTTTATAAAACGAGAAAAGAAAGAAAGAAAGAAAGCTCCAGCTGATTTTCCAACAGTCCACTTCCTATGTAATCATTAAGCGTAATTAACATTTGTCTATTAAATCCAAAGGTAATGCCAGAGATTTGTTGCCTGACTTTTCTGAGAGGGTGCCCTGAGATTGCAGGATTTACTATCATGTGTGGGCCACAAGAGTTTGGTATTCACTGCAGCATCCACAACAGTATACCCAGTGCATATGTACAGAGTAAATACAAATTCTTGTGCCTAAACAACTCAACTCACAGGACATTATGCAACATTAATAATCCTATTTGAATAAACTGAACCCTGAATGTAAAATTTCAGGCAATTATAGTAACTGTCACGGAGAGCGTGAGTGGAGAACAGAACTGGAGCTTGAACAAAAGGCGAGTCTTTATTGGGCTGATACGAGAGAAACATAAATACAAGGCAAGGTCAACGTGGGGCGAAACTAAAACTCAACATAAACTGGAAAAACTAAATAACTGACAAGCTGTGACGAGACCGTGGAACTGGGAAACAACTACGAACGCTATGATACCTATGAAACTATGACCATAACTATGACAAGAAGTACATGACTGAACGGGATGAACAGACATCCTGACACAGACTGAATAACAACACAAAGAGTAAATACACACAGGAGGTAATTAGGGGAAGAGGAAACAAAATAGGGACACATAAATAAACGCCATGACACGACAGGGAAAGTGAAATTAAGGGAAAGTGAAACTAAAACAATGAACGTAGAACACAAGACCTCTACAAAACAAAACAGGAAACACAGGAAGACATAGACATGACACAGGCTTGACAACATGAAACCACACAGACAGGAAATACATGACACAGAAGACCAGGACAGACTTACACCAGGGGACATGAAGAGACTCATAACTAAAGAGACATGAAAGGACCTAACGAGACTACAACTCAAGGCAATTAATAATAATACTAATAAGACTTAAAATTATCTCATAAATAATCAAAAAATGCAAAATAACTCAACTAAACCCTTAACTGAAGAATAGCACATGAATTAAACATAATACAAATGTAAGAAAACAATACAAAATAACACAAAACGCTGGGTCAAAGACCCAGCCCCTGACTGTAATAAAGAGAGGTAGCAGGAGACGGGTGTGGTTTGGGGGATGGGTGTGTGTGGGAGGGGGGTGTTACTGACTAACCAGAGCTGCAGGAGCAGCTTTTGCAAGACTGGCAAAGTTTGGTTTTGTTTGCATTTTTTTTATTTCTAATTACTTTAATAATTGAATGACCTGAATAAATCAATTGTGTGACTACGTTTGATGCCCTCTTCACCCCTCAATAATGACACAACATGTTTTAGCCCATCAGACACTCCCATGTACAACACAGCTAAATTTGTTGTGTCAAGGTGACTGCTATGCTCACCACGAGTCATGTGTTTTCCTAAGAAAGCAAGCTCAGGGTATCAAAGAAAAGAAAGAAAGACACAACCCTTTGCTCTTGCTCCTGTCTCTCTTCACTGCTCCACTAAAAGACAAAAAAGAGCTTCAGCCATCAGCAGCTGTTAAACATGGTGAGTCAATGTCCACTCCAAAGGATGCGATATAAGGTGACGTCATATACTGGCAACTAAAAGCCATTCCAAGCAATCATATGTGTCCATAGCCTCAATAGCAAGACTAACAGCAAGTAGCACTGAGCTTTAGTGTATGAGGATCAGCTGTTAGGTAAGCAGGGAATTGAAGAAGACTGCTCTAGCGGATGAAACGGCCTTTTAAAATACCACACTGCTTCTTAATTTTTAAAAAAGGAAAAGAACAAATGCAGGTAGCCACTCATATTGCAAGGATGGATTTATTTAGCTTTTACTAGTTCTAATAAAACACTGATATACCCATTTACTCTCCTTTAAATGTTATAATCTGTCCATTTCCACCTGCTTTTCCAGGTCTGGGTCACAGAAGCTGCAGTCTAGGCAGAGATTTCCAGACCTCCTTCTCACCACCCACTTCCTCTCAGTTGACATGTGATGCCGGTGCCACTGAGCCAAACACCCTCCACTCTTGGCTGTGTCTACAAATTCAGTCCATAAAAATTATGAATACAGACTGTGACAAAGTGCATTCATTCACTATGAATGAATGCAACTTATTGGCAGCAATGTGAACCAAGCTCTTGCTTGGTTGTACATGGACAGGACTGCACACAACATGGAACTGATAACACATACTCCAGGATACCCCAAAGGATGTGGCCGAATGCTTTCTCCAAGTACACAAAATACTTGTAAACTCGCACATACCCTCCAAAAGTTTAAAACGATGGTTCAGGAGTCCAAGGTTCCAGGATCTCGATGAAAACCACATTGTTGTTCAAACATGGTGTTTGTTATGGAGAAACTATGGTTAGTACAATCCAACAACAAAACAAAGGAACTGTCAGAAGACTCAAAGACAAGATGCAGTGGGAACAGTTCAAAGATTTTAACGAACACTTAAGTAAATAACAGGTGAGTGCTTGCAGTTCTTCAAAAAACTACTAAGATGAAGTGTCCATTTCTTTACAGGATCTGGTCAAATCACCACAAGGTTGTCAGGCTCATTGTTTCTGTAGGTTGCAGGTTCAGATAAGTTAATACAGGATTCACATGAACAGTCACAGATAGGTCTACAGTGTATTTCACAGGGTTCAGGTAAGGATTTATTGTTTCCCTCAGGCTCGAGTTAAAAGCTCTCTGACTTTACAGGTTTGAACTTGATGAGGGAGGACACCAAGATAAGTATGTTGCAGCTTAGCAAGCAGGAAACAAACAAACTCAGTAAGACTGCCACGTAATGTATATCAAGAACCCAGCGAGGGAAAGCAGGAGCAGGGTTACATACTGCTGATGATTGTAGATGAAAATCTGACATAGTTATGCCAACATCTGGAGGAGGTAAGCAGAGTTACTTCACTCGAGTCTGCATATGGATGATGAAGAGAGGGAAGAGGGCATGGGGGACATGAGAGGAACGCTAATAGAAAATGTTCATTGCACATATAATAAACCTAATTTAATCTAATGCATTTTACATTCTAACGTTAAGCTTCCTCAACCAAGGTACTGTAATTTTAGATGAATAATTTGTTAAACATAACAAGGTTTGGAGAAACATTTAAACTTTCATGGAAATAAATAGAATTACATTATTTATAATTAGTGATGTGGTTTGACCTCTGATGTGCCTTACCACCAGAAAGGCTGAAAACAATATTAGACTCTAAGCAGGTTAAGAAGCTAATAAGAGGCTCCTGTATTCTTCAGTCTGGTAGTGGCTCTGTCTGTGTAGCAGATAGTCAGCAAGAACATGTAATGGAAGATGATGGAAGTGAAGAGAGCAAGCAAAATGAAGGTTGCCCTGAGGGTGATGTCAAAGATAAGGAGAGGCCAAAGCATGTTGGAACGGTGCTAAAAAGAAAGAAAGAAAACTCTTAAGCTCAAGTTTACTGCTACACTGTTGAGCAGGAGACTGGGGTTTGTCCACAGTCTTTGGTTATGGGATCAACAAATGCATAAACTGAAGTTTTCCTGTGTTCCATTATTGCATCTTGATGTCACTGATGCTCCAGCTCAGCACTGTCCAACACTAAAATGGCAAATATAAGGAATCTGTGTCCAACCCATCTGCTGGGGTCAAATGCAACAATCTTTTCATGCATCTTCTCCAAAACTGGATCACTGAACACTGATGACTGAGGTCTGCTGCTTTTAACTTTCTCACTCACTTTCATCAGCTAAAACTGTGAAAACTGTCCCTATTAGATACAAAAACACTGGAAGTCCCCTTTATAAAAAAAATCTATAATATTAGTTTAATAATGTAAGTGAAGATTTTTCAAGTTTCAAATTTTTATTATAACATGTTTCCCTGTACAATTAAATTCTTCCTTTGCAGTCTGCAATAGATACCAAACAAACAAACAAACAAACAAACAAAAAGAAATAAAGTGGCCAAATAGAATAGATCGTTTAAAAAGAGTTATTAAAAAAACACCATATGAGAAACACAGTAGAAATATAAGATGCAAAAATGTACTCAGTTGTAGGCCAGGGCTATGTCAGATGTTTAGGGGTCTGATGGGGAAACAAAGAGTTCTTCAAAGTGTTTGTTTTGTTTTACTCACCTTAAACATAAAAATGATATTAATAAACTGCAGAAGGTTTTCTGGGGCAGTAAAGTTGCACCCTTACATACATACTTATAGCTCTAATGTGGAGCGTAATTATCATGTTGTATTTAATAAGACTCAAGGCTAAAGACTGAGCCCAGGAATTCATCAAGAAATTGTTTGTACGGGTCACAGAAGAGGGGAGACAAAAGCTAGTTCTTCTAATGGCCACAAAGGGCATTATTTCACATGGGCCCTGCTGGCCATTTGAAATAATGCAGCTTCACGGCATTGTATTTCCTCAATGTCTTCACTTTTAAGGACATACTCCAGCCTTCTTTTATATTTGCTCTATGGCATGAACCAAAACATTAAAGTGTCAGCCTGCAAAACTAAACAGGCTGCTCACTGTGCAACACTGAAGACAACTGCAATGCTAGAGCTCCCTCACATAACCAATTGATTACTGTCAGTATAAAAATACTGACTGACTGGAGCTTTAAGAATTTATGAGACTCGTGCTTTGGAGCTGATTACTTGATTGACAGGTGCCTTCCTTTATTACGATAGGCTGTGGTGATTACTTGGTCGCCACCTCAGCCCCACACTGACCAAAGAAATCTTGCATTCACACATCACCATCATTTTGTTTTTCTGATGACCTTCCTGTCAGTTAGTCCCTGTCGGCCACATGACCTGTTTGCGGAGCCGGGAAAGGCCTTTAGAAAGCTGACATCAGGATTGACTGTCATAATTCATCATTCAAGTCTTATCTGTGACTATGTGCAGGACTAAATAGCAAAAACACAAAGGAAATGATTGTGCACCTGAAGGCGAGTGGGTTTGCTGTGATTCTGCTCCCATGCCTTAGGTGACAGAGTGTTAATAACAGGGGAATAAATAAACTGCAGCGCTGTTGCTGTGGGCTGGAGACTGTGGGTTGCTGACGTCAACGATCCCCCTGTCCCACTTTAACCCTAGACAGGGAGCATGTGTGCGTGTTCAGACTCTTCATCCTCTAGTTCCCTTAGGACTTCACTCCATTTGCCCTGACTGATAATGAGCACATGTTCTAAAAGAACGCCCAGCCGTTTGCTTAATATATAACACCATGCTCCAAAAACCACCTCTGTTTTTTCCACCTAGCTTTGCATCTGCTTTAGGGGTTTTCACCACCACAGCCATGCTTGTCTTGGATGCCTTAACCTCTGCACAATCTACAGGGAGCAGCTACGTGGTGTGTTGTATAACTGTCATGGTTGTGCAGTGGCATGGAAACTGTCTGACAGCACCGCCCACTGGTTTCACTAATAACACTGATGCAGTGAAAATACAAACATACAATCCTGACATTGTTTTCACCAGTAAAATAATGTTTTACCAGCATTTGCGGTGTTACAACTTTGCTATTTTACGATAAACGTAAATTAAATACAACCTGAGCAACTGAAATGTAGAAATAATGGAACAAATGGACTCAACTCAGTATGATGGAACTTTTTGTGGCCATCATCATAATATCATTGTTGTAAATTCTTTTGACCAGAATATTTATGAAATGGCAATCCTATGTGTAAAATGTTAAACTAGTAGCCTAAATTCTAGAGAGTATGAATAAAGAGGCAACTGGACTTCTGTTAGTTTGTGCAGACATTTGAAGAGGCATCCAGGAGACTTCCCCCCAAAAAAACAAATAGTGGAGAATGCTCTGGTTTGGTTGTCCCCTTGGACATCGTTTTGGGGGTCGTTAACCCACCACTGAACATGTCAGTCATCATTTCATTTCATTTATTTATTTCACACTTGGTCAACAGTTTCCACAGTTAGTTCTTAAGAGCCAAAGTGGGGAAAAAGGCATGGGTCATTGCCATCACTGGGGATTAAGGGTAAAACCACTGTGAGACCATGACCCACCACATCACATAACCTATTGAGCTCACCTGGGGTGTGGTGTGAGTGGGGGTTGGTGCTTCTGGGGTGTCTAGTGGTCATTTACAGAAGGCATCAATGGCCTCCTTTACTCCTCTTTCAAACCATCTGTCTCATCGTCTGAAATGTGATCACAGCCATTCTCCAAAAAATGACCTTTGTCCTTTAGATGCAGATCGCACTTCTATGTTGTGCCACGAGTTCGTGGAGTGGCTGTTTGATTTCTTCTATGTTGAGGCCTGAGCACACCTCACTGCGCTGCACACCACAAAATTCTCTGGTCCGATGAACGCTCTGGCCTTTATCTTCTAACAGGACAATGGCCCTAAGCACACAGCCAAGAGAACAAAGGCATGTCTTCAGGACCAGCCAGAGCCCAGACTGGACGCTCCCCATCCAAGCTGATGGAGCGTGAGAGCGTTTGCACAGAAGAATGGGAGAGATTGCGTGCCAAGCTTGTCACATCATACTCAAAAAGATGTGACTGTAATTGCTGCCAAAGTGCTTCAAAAACTTTTGAGCTAAATCTGTGAATACTTATGTACATATTATATTTTTGTTTTGTTTTTAACATTTTTAATCAATTTGCAAGAATCTTAACCAAACATTTTCCCTCTTTGTCATAATGCGGTATTGCGTGTAGAAAATCTCACTTTAATCCATTTTGGAATCAGGCTGTATCATGAAAAAGTATGGAAGCGCTGTGAAGTATTTCCAGGTGCACTGCTTGGAAATCGTGTCACTAACGAAAGTGACAGGAAGTGAAGATGAAGGTAGCATTTTCATTGGGAGTGACTAGGATGGACAAGATTAGAAATGAATCTATGGACATATGCAGAGGAGGGATAGTAGATGTACTGGACAAAGGATATAAGGTATAGAGCAGCTAGCCGTGAGGAAAAGAGACAAACGGACTTTGTCATTCAGTATACAAGCGTACAAGGAACACACAGAGAAGATTCACAGATTTAGTGAAGGAGGATGCAAGGACCGAGTGAGGAAGCACTGCAAAATAAGAAAAAGAAGACGCCCATTTATAAAAGCACAGTTGCTTCAAGATTAGCTTTAAGATTGTTCCCTTAAAAGTGTAAAGAAACTGAACAAAAGGAGGACAAAAAAAGTGTCAGACCTAAAGAACATCCACAGCAGATGAACTGAAATCAGGTTCTTAAGAAACAGGAAAAAAAACTCAGAATGTGAGAAATGCAGCAACTAGTAGCTGGTCCAGCTACTAGTTGCTGAAGTAGTCTTTGAAGTTATGTGTCTCAGAGAATTCAGCTTTATTTCCTGTCAATGATTAGTTCCCTAAATAGCTCTTGGTGTATCTTTGTGCAGTCTTCTCTTCTCTTCGTGTGTTTATCTTATTTGTGTTCCTTGTTGCTGTTATTTTTTTTTTTACTTTTGGATTTCAGTTTTTTGTAATTAATTTTATTCATCAATTATAAATGGACTGATTCATATGTAGTGCTTTCTATCTAACATTCACACACACATTCATACTGTGTGTGTGACTCAAAAAGCATTTTGGGGGTTAGTATTTTGCCCAAGGACATTTGGCACGCAGACTGGAACAGCCAGGACTCGAACCACCAACCTTCCAGTTAGTAGATGCCCTGCTCTACCTCCTAAACCACATTTTTTTCTGCATTCCTTAAATAGTTCTCGTTTAGGTAATCTCCCTGACAGCCTTGCCATTGGGTCCACTTCGTGCCTACTTATGACAATAGTCTGTGTGACTGATCCTACATCTTGTCTTTTCTAAACTACTAAAGAAAGTGGTTTCCACATAAATACATCAGCTCTGTCCTTTAACCTTACATGTGCTGGGCTCAAATATCTGGGCATTAATGTTACACGTACATTATGTCTATTCAGGTAGTTATGCCTCGCTTATGACTTACATCTGATTTTTGCTTCTTTTTGAGGTAACAATCATCCTCTCTTCGACTGGAATGATGGATATTGTCATACGTTTTTCAAACACTGCTGTTATTCTTAACAAATCCTTTTTTGTCAGTTCCTTTATTCGAGATGCACAGCCTCCACGGGGAACTCCAGGCCTCGAGGGCCGGGGTCCTGCAGGTTTTAGACGCGTCCTTGATCCAACGAGGACCTCAGCATGACTGTGCCTAAGGGTCTCACACTGACACAATATAAAAAAATAATAAAAATAAAATAAAATAAAACACCACACACACATACAAGTACTTAATTTATTTAAACAATTTTAAAATACACAAATACAGTGGTATTACAAATGAGGAGCAAAAGTTTTGAGGTGGGAGTGAAAAGAAACGATTTCCCATGATCCACAGAAAGATGCATTTTGGGACATGAGCAACCATCTCCACAACGCACAGTTCAAAGCAAAACTGACAAAAGGAGAACTGCGTGAGGCAGACTGCAAAATCTATCCCATGTAAATTGGACTTGCATTTATTATAGCCATCAGTGAAACGAACAAGTTAATGCATCACTTTTTTTGATTTTCAAGCCCACAGGTGAAGTGTATGAAACAAAAACTGCCTTAGCGGGAATTCTAATGGAGTGAGGCATTCCCATTCCCTCCATACACTGTCGTCATCATCCAAAACCAGGGGCTCATGTGGACCTGGTAGACAAAGTAGGCGCATCCTATACACAACGACGAGTACAAAATACCACGACAACCCCTTTTCCCCTTTAACTACAGAAAATCGGCCTACGTTACATTGCAATCAGTGTACCACATCGACAGTTTTCTACTTTAAAATGTGCACGATTCAGATTGAGCCACAGAGAGGAGCCGTGCGTGGCTTTTAGTACCACTGGGACTCGTCCAACCCGCCCCGCCCACCTTTTTTAATTAATACTTGCTTCATTTGTCTCCAAAATCATTCTGTTTAAACCAATCCTGTCCATTTTCTACACAAACTTTCACATTATTTGCCAGACCCTCTGATGTGGGTCAGCACCAGACTGAAACTAATGATCTTTATTTTCTTTATATCAAGCTCCTTCTATGCCAATTACTTTTAAAAGTCATTGCAACATAGGCTGCACAGTACAATTCTAAACTGTGAAGAAAAAACAAACAAATGCAGGATCAAATACTACCAGGAGGTACAAACTGAGGCCATGACATCTGAAGAGTTGTGGCATTTTTTCATTTTATCTTTAACTTGCTATCGGCAGAATGGATCCCAGCTTGAGGAAAGTACATTACCAGAATCTACCTTTTTAAAAGGTAACCTCAGTAATTTAGTCTTTAGCTCACAGAAAGTTGCGGCATTTGCAAAATCAGACTTGAAGATGGTTTAAACGTACAGCTGTTTTTCTCACACGTAAGACACGGCAGCACAGTCGGCTCAGAGACGCCCGCTGTGTTTAGGTGACCGAGTGCATTCTGGAGGCAGCACACACTGGCGGGGAACACACTGGAATATTAGCTGCAATCCAACACCACACGCACGGACTGGAGAGTCGGCAGGTTAAACAGCAGCTAATGTGTGATCTCTACTAGATGAGGGCTGCAGGTGCAATCAGGAAATCAGGTTTGAGGGTCAAAGCGTGTTTTCACAGTTCCACCCTCAGACTTAAACATCGATTTGTTAAAAAACTGTGAAACCCCCATTTAAGGCAAATCAAAGACACCTTACCCAAGCGGCTTGCGCTGCACTGTGCAACCATGATGTAAAATACTTCGCGATGTAACAAACTGGGTATCAGTAAAATCCAAGTCATTAAACTGCCTTGGAGCCTTTCCTCCAATGTAATTAATCCTTTAAGTTTCTGTCTTGCAGTTCTGCTGCGTTAAAACGTTTGAGAGATTCGTTTTTGTGGCTTCTACTAGAGACACGTGGAGACAAGGAGGCTGCATGGAGGTTGAAATCATCCATGAGTGTTTATTAAGGTTTACGAAGAAAGCTGTCAGAGTACGCGTGAAAAACAAAACAAAATCTTTGGAAGTAGATGGACAGATGGTCTAGAGTGAGGTTGAGGAGGCAAAGGAGACAAAAAAGAAAGAAATACCCTCAACATGTTTATCCCACAACCATTTGAAGCTTGTACAACCCTAAGATAACCCTAAGACAGAACCACACAAACACACAAAAACCACATCACTATGCACTGAGTTTAAAAACAATTTCTCATCCGTTCGGTGCGGACACACCAGCCTCCAGACTAGATCATCGTTTCATTCACAGCTTTTCCCACCGCAGCCACAAACCTGAAGACACACTATATGTGCTGTATGGTTTTTTTGGATTTACTACAATGTCCTGGTTGCAACGCACCTGAGGTGGACGCAGACAAAAACAAAAACCCCAAAACATCTACTCATACCATTGGGATCATTGCAAAGAGAACATTAAATCCCCTGTTAATGTAACTGTAGAGCTAAACCTCAAACACCTAAAATACAAAATAAAAGAAAAGTATGCCCACTTGTGGGATTTAAACAGTCATTCAGGACACAAAAATAGAGTTGAGGCACTGCTCTACAACACTGCCACGATGGATCACGTGTCTCTGGTAGTTTTAATAAATCCCACAGGCTAATTTTGACAGCTAACAGACATGTCATTCTCTCTTGTGAAGTCTGGCCAGCTGGTGCAGTACAATTTCTCTTAATGATTAAAAATAAGTAAAAACAAAAAGTTGGGGGAGAAAAAAAAAAAAAATAGGAAGATGATGCCACAGAGAAGTGAATCCATGGCTTCATCAACAGCAAGGGGGAGGCAGGAGGAGGAGGGGGGGTTCCAAATCTTCCCACGGAGAAGAAGAGATGCTGCGGCTGCTACTTTGCCCAAATTGTTGTTAAGGCAACCAAACCGTACTCCACCTGCCCATCTCTCTGTCACATACACACACTCACACTCATTTCTGGCTGTGCACCTCTTCTGTCGAGTGAACAGGGGAGTAGCCAGATACTTGTGCAATCGTTGGTAAGTCCTCCGTGTAATCTGCAAAGTCCTGTTCATATGTGTAAGTGTGTTGTGTGTAAAGTGTGTGTGTAAAGTGTGCGTGTAAAGTGTGCGTGTGTGTGCGTGTGCGTGTGTGTGGCTGCAGGTGGTACATGTTGAGGCCTCCATGGTGCACAGCTGGATGAGAGGGTTTCACCGAGGGGCTGCAGACTGGAGGCCGCTTGGTGTGACCCGGGACAGAGCCTGAAAGAAAAATAACGTCACAGTTTGAGCAGGGAGCACATCACTGGAAGTTACAGTTACTGCATGGTTACTATGATGCTACAGCCAGCAGCCTAGCTTAGCGCAAACACTGCATACTAGAGTTCTGCTCAAAACCTTGGGCTAGAATGAACACTGAAATAGCCCATTTTATTTCATTTATTTTACCAAATATCCAATATGTTAATACTAATAAGATTCAGTTAATATTAAATGCCCCATCATAGTTTGATGTAGGCAAGGAGCAACCTCAGAGGCTAAAAAAAAAATAAAGACGGCAAGAAGTGCCCACACGGCAGATCCTCTCCAACAGTGAGCCATAACACTCCTGTGTTAAAAAGGCTAAAGTTACATTTAAAAGTGAAAATGTTTACAGGCTGATACAAACACGTGGACGTGACTGCCTTCATTAACAAAAGGAGGCGCTGTAACACACAGCTAAGCCTCACTTTCACAATATTTTCCAAAAAGTGTACTTTAGTTTCACCGAATTACAACGAAAGATTTGATTCATTACTCGGCACCAATTAGCAGATATCTGTGTCTGTGGATTACAAAAGTCCAGTTTCAGCCCAGCCTGCTAAACAAGCTTGGCTGTATTAGCTGATAACCACTCTCACCCACAGACAAACCTGACTCCAAAAACAAATAAAACAAGATGGCTGCAGCCACAACACAACAGTACAGTCCTGAACTTTGCAGCCCCGAAGCAAACAGGTGACAGCCTGTTGGCTACATCCACCCATGCAGACCATGCTTGCATATTTGCACCCTTGGAAATGAATATGATCGTCACTGCAAAATAGACAAGCACTGATGAAGCTTCTGTGTGCAGAGCTGAATCTAAACTGTGTTTGCACCGTTTCTCTTCCCCACTCATTCTTACATTCTGTGTAGAGGAGACACTGCTCAAGTAAAGATAGCATTTGGGCTTGATTTTAGACTTCAGCGGGAAATCTACATCCCAATTTGCAATGTAGCTGGAAACGCCACTTCCCCCTACACCACAACCTTCACTGTTCAGGTTGCTGCAGGCTACGTCGACCTGACGTGTGATTACATTTCCCAGGAGGTGCGCATCAGCTTCTGGTTCAGAATCAGAATCAGAATACTTTATTAATCCCGAAGGAAATTAGGGTTACAGCAGGCAGCACGCTAATGGCGCATGCGCACTTACAAAGGAACCTTCTGACCAACTTTACACAAACATCACATTGGGGAGACATGTCAGAAAGTTAGGCTGATAGGAAAAAAACAACAAAAATACATAACATGAGGTAAGAGGAGGAGAAAAAAATACTCCACTCAGACTGAGCTCCTAGTGGGAGAACAGTTTGATAACAGAAAAGACACCTCAGCACAAAAAGCACATGACTATCAATACACCATAGAAACACAAGACAAGCAACAGGGGCGGGTAAAGGGTGAGAGAGAGCCGGTGTAGACAGCACATCCGGTCCTGCAGCATGTCTGCACTGGTCCAGTCAACCGCCATCTTCCCCGGGAGGGGACAAGCATCGAAGGCGTTTGGAAAGGGAGGGGGGATCAGTGTGTGCATATCAGTGTATGTGTGTGTGTGTGTCCATAGTTCAGCTGAGACAGTGTCCTTCGCCCTGCCAGGCTAAGTAAACAGTCTTCCAGCCAACCCAGGTGACCTTGCATGGAATGGGAAGAACAGTCTAAACACAGTCGTTATCAGGGTGTTTTTGTTCGGCTCCAGCCTTGAGACCGCAGCTGGCGCCGATGGGGTCTCCGCATGAAGTGATGGTGGTTTTTACTTTAGTGCGAACAGCTCATATGAATTTCAAAGCTGTTCTAACAGTCCAACACTGGTCTCACAATCTCCCGTTGGAGAGCCGCGAGCTTTCTATGATGTTATCCAAACTTACGTTCCGTGATGTTGTCATTCTTTTTGCCCAAAGAGCAGATTCTGAGAACTCACGATCGCAGTGCACTTCCCCAAGATTTGATCCAATTTGCGCTCAAAGGTGTTGTTCGAGCTAGCCCCTCCAGATGTAATCCAGTTTTTTCCACTCAGAGGTCTTGTTCTGAGTATTCACGGCAGCTGTGTGTTCTCCAAGATCTTATCCGTGCTGCACTCAATGAGCCCATTTTGAGAAACTCACGCCTCTCCCATCGTTTCAATCCCAGCGGGCAGCCTTGTGGGGGTTTGAACAGCCGGTTCCGCTTCCCTAATTCTTCGATAAGTCAGGGCCAAGCCAGCTCGGATCAGCAAGAACCATGTTATCATGGTTCCGAATAGGTAGATATCTTCAGCACTCAGGCTCACCCGAGCCCAGACTTCTCGTTGAGAAGGGGTGTCAATTGCATTCAGAGACCAGTTGATCAAATCCATAATTCCTCTTTTAGGTTTTAGAGAACAGACTGTGAGAGTGTGTTCCAGGGAAAAGTAATTCAAAAAACACGAGACTAGACAAGGACACAAGAGGCTAAGCAGGGAAGATAAGGGCAGGAGAGGAGAAAAGTGCGACCGCCTTCGCTGAGAGCCAAAAGAGAAGTTACTTCATAAGTTGCGATGCAGCTTTCCCACTGAAGTATAATTCACACTGAAGTTTATGTACTACTTTGGCTGTGTTTCCCTGTGAATATACTCTTGTATATATGCTGAAGAAGCCAGTGCAGCAGGTACAAACTGACCAATCAGGAGCCAGCCAGAAGCATAAATGAGCTGGATGCCTACCTAAGGACAAATCACCGGCCTCCATTGGTTGTCCTTGGAAACACTTCTTTGTTTTTGTTCTGAATAAACAAAAGTTTCATGTAACTTTCCTATTTTCACAGACTTTGTGTTCTATATTTGAATTTTCTCTTCATCATACTGCCACAACATTAAACGAATGCTCCATAAAGCTATAGAAACAAGTTAATTATGGTTCATTTTATTCATGGATAAATGTAACTAGTATGAAACTGACATGCAATGTCTTATCCCGTGTCTGTGTGTGGGATAATACACAGAAATGTTTCACTTTTTAAACACTCGATTAAGAAAAAAGAAACAAAAACGTCAAAGCGACTGGAGGAGACCGATTCTTTTCATTTGTTCAGCAGTTCTCCACTTTGCCCTCTGGGGGGCGTGGAGGTCCACGCAAAGAAGAGAACAAAGGACTTAATGAAGCCTTTAAACAATGACCTCCTTTGCTCCATGAGTGCTTTTACGCTTATTTTACAAACTGGGAAGGACTGTGTCAGTGGAAATGAATCAGTACAGATACTGTTCAGTTTGAACAGAGGGAAAAGGAGAACATGTATGCATGTGGTGTCTGCACAAACACTATGTTCTCTTATGCTAGACGCTTCCTGTTTTCAGGATTTGTTGGGCAACTGAGCACAAATGATTCAAGTTCTTCTTATTAACTGACACGCAATCATAAAGTCCTCCCAGTAAACCGATTGTTTCTAACGACAATGTTTTATGGTCTGCCAACCTGCACAGCGTGTACCCTGCTACTCAGTCACTTGAGATATGCCACAGCCTAAAGAAATGTGGCTGCAAACAGCTGTCTGCTGTGGATTTTCAACATGATATTTGTAACGCAGTTCGTGTTACCTGTGAGGACATGCGGGATGTTTCCTGGCGTCCTGTCAGGTCTGACGAGGAAATGTTGACAGGGGCTCCCCGATGAAGGCGCATGCTCACCTTCCTCTCCTTCTCCATACCTGAAAGACAAAGAAAAGGTACAAGGGTAGGCTAAATATTTCAGCAATTGTTTAAAGAGAAGGAAAAACAAAACATATTTTTTGCTCACCTGTGTGTGAGGCGGGGTTGAGCGGGGAGGGGGCTGCAACTTCCTGAGGGGCTCTGGCTCTTCCTGAGGCCGAGGCCATACCTCTGGCCCCGGGGTTCCTGCTGTGCCTCATTCTCTCATCCCGTTCCCGACGCTCCCGCTCTGCATCCTCCACGGCCCTATTGGCACCCTGACACACAAGACAGCTGAGGTTATTAACCTTTAAGACAGCTGCACACTTAAAAAAAATTAACAAAATAACAAACATGCTGCATGAAAATGCATCTAGGCAGAATACACAAGGCCATTTAACAGTGGAAGGTCAACTTAACATTATGTTACACAACATGTTTATAGCTGCGTTTATGTCACTGAGAATGCTGATGTTCCAGTTGTAAACAGAAAGTACACATCACCCAGTTCTTCTCAAGTTTGACTCATATTCTGCTTGCCAATGAAATTCCTAAGAAACACTGTTTGTTTTTGGCACAACCTTCTAATGAAAGCACTTATATAATTAAAGTAAGACAGTAGTGAAAAGCACAAAGAAAGTCTTCTTAGATGTGAAGCTATAACTTACAAATTTCAGCATGTTCCAGTCAAAGACGTAGTCGTAGGAGAATCCCTGCCTGTGGAAGAGGTTCCTGAAGAGCTGGCGCAAGTATGAGTAGTCGGGCTTATCGTCGAACCGCAGAGACCGGCAGAAGTTCAGGTAGGTGGCAAACTCGGCTTTGGGGACAAAGAGGTGTTTAAAACATTAGTGTTGGCTAACACTGATGTGGTGCCTTTATTCATAGGTACATAAGAGCACTAGAACCTACACGGGTAGCCTTTGCAGAGGACCTCAATGGGTGTCGACATTTTTTTCTCGCTGATGCGTTCATACTTCTGCCTCTTAGTGGCAGCTTTAAGGCCTTGCCAAGGCAGAGACCCCAGGTTGAAGTACATAAGGACGTATCCCAGTGACTCCAAGTCATCCCGCCTGGACTGCTCTGTAAATGCAGAGAGAGGGCCAGGTCAGTCGGGATCTGGACGAATCAGAGTTATTAATCATCAGTTTGTGGAGGTCGGTCTTACCGATGCCCAGATGTGTGTTAATGGAGGCGTAGCGGGCGGTGCCTGTCAGGTTCTTGTTCTCGCGGTAGGGGATGTGTTGGTGCGTGCGTGCGTCACGATATTTCTTGGCCAGGCCAAAGTCGATGATGTAGACGAGATTTCCCTTCTTGCCCAGGCCCATCAGGAAGTTGTCTGGCTTTACGTCTCTGTGGATGAAGTTCTTGGAGTGGATGTACTCAATTCGGCTGATCTGGAAGGAAAAACGGTGGTTAAAAATGAACACAAGGGGTCATTCCAGGAGCTTAACCAAAGTAGATATTTGAAATCAGTGAAGAGATTAAACCGTCCTGCACTACTGTACATACAATTTGTGATGCATCTTTAACATCAAGTGTAGGACCAGCATTCCTCATTTTATTCCTTTTCTTTTTCCTTTTGGGAACTCACCATCTGGTCAGCCAGCAGCAGGACTGTCTTGAGGCTGAACTTGCGAGAGCAAAAGTTGAACAAGTCTTCCAGACTGGGACCCAGCAGCTCCATCACCATCACATTGTAGTCACCCTCAGCGCCACACCATTTTATCGTTGGAATACCCACTGCAAGAAATGTAGGGAACACAAGGGTCACATTTATAGTTTGGTTTGGTGCCATTTTGTTCATGTTGGCACTTCAGTGAGAACCACAAGCTGACACTAAACTGTAATAACTTGATGAAACTGCAGCCACTATTAAGGCTGGAATGTGCAAGTCCTCAAATCAGAATCCTAAAAGTCAAATATAGGACTTTACAGGCCTGTATAAGGAAGCCAAAGGTCAAGCGTGTTTAGTACTGACAGCTGTGACTCCTCCACAATCACGTCTTCTGTTAAAGCAACCAAACAGCAAGTCTCATGGTTGCACACATATTAACACATTATGCTCATAATTACATGTTTGTCAATATGCTATATGGGGCAGTGATCAGAAAAAACCAGAATAACAAACCTTTGGTAAACTCAAACTAAAATTGTCGTTTTTGGTTTCAAAAACTGTCTGCCATAATGTGTCAATCTGTGATGCAAGCATGTGGTTTGATGTTGGGTTGTTTGCAGAGGGGGACCATGGGTAAACCATTTTTGATTAATTGGCATTCACTTAGAAAGTTTGTAATTTCAATCCCATTTTTGTGTTAAGGGATTAAAATTACAAACTTTCTCCTGAACAAAGTAGATTTCCCTCCTTGTGTGTATGCATAACAGTATTTCTACTCCGTTTTTATTTTTGGTGCTTTAAACATGTGCACTGGTGAACACGTTTCAGGGTTAAATCTGCAGAAGTCTACAGACGTATGTGAGTCTGATCAACCGTCACTGCTGATGGCAGTGTTTAGCAATGATGTCAGGTCTTCACACTATGAACGTGTGCAATGTCATTTCCCTTTTCTGTGGATCGTATTACAGACAAGCTTGTGTGTTTTGAGGTTTTTGAGCAAACACAATTAGTGCAGCGCACATACACACTTTTCTGATTTCTGTCATGAAGGGGTTTTTCCAAGTAAGCAAGTCACACTGTGTATATGTAAACAGGAAATGCATAACACATTTACTCTGCATGCATTATTTAGAAAGAAAAAAAAACAACTTCCTGAAACAAACTTATACAACTCCAAATAATAAAAATGGCTCGACTCCTGCCCTCATACACAGAGGCCAGCTGGTTTCGTAGGAGCCGGTGACCCTGCCAAGGCAAATAGACCATCTGGCATTTCCTTCTACAGGCAAGCGGCAACAAAATGCTGGTGCTCAGCAACACACACACAGCATAAGCTATTTATATACATACAAACACAAATACATCTCACCGTCTGAGTCGGCTACTGTGCCCTAATAAATCTAACTATGCTGGAACTAAAATACAAATGCATGTGGGGACATAGCTGTGCATACAGACAAACTGCTGACTTCTAAAGTTTACTGTTTTAAAGGCAGACGCCAGTAGTATAGACGACATGAATCAATAAGTCACAAAAGAAAAATACATTTCAAAATGTACATTTCATGCCACACAGTAATAGTGTAGTAATATACAGTATGAGGTACAGAAATACAAACATGCAAACAAGTCTACCCCAGGTATGATGTTGCAGACACTACTGAGCTGGCAGAACAATTAAACTTTACCCATGCTTACTGACTCAAAGCAGCAAGTCCTTTCTTGCTTCTTTCACGTTGGAAGTGTGTGAGCATGTTTCAGAGTCAGATGTTCTTTTCCTTTGCTCTTGGTACCTTTGCAGTGGCACAAGGGGTTCTTTAAGCTATGCTAGTAGTCGGACTATCAGCCAGTTAGCTAGACTGAATGATCACTTTGGTTTAAACTTAAAAAAAGAAAAAATCAACAGGAACCATTCACGGTGTCTATCGACATTAAACAGTAAATATTTTTCCCCAAACAGAAATTTCTCCTAAATACAAACTATATGCAAATCATTTTTCTTTTGGTTTCTTCAACACCAACAGGAGATAAGTACAGCTTTATGTTTTTATCGTGCCACGATACTGTGCAAATTTGAATATTTTTTAGTATCAGTGGTGCATTTTGAGGATGGCCCGCTTCCATGAAAATGTAGTTGTAACCTGTTACCTAATACGATAGAAAAAAGGTGTTACTTGTGTTTTTCCAACAGTCTCCACATCAGTCCTCGATTTATGAAGCTTGAACTGTAAAGAGCTTTTCAGCTTTACTGAAGTAAATAACTCTTTCTCTTGCATGGCTCAACACTCGTGTATTTATCTTTTATGTGATTTAAACTCAACGTTAGTGTGCACATGTGTGTGCGTGTACATGTCTATACATAGGAATAGTAGTGGTAGAATAGTTATGTTAAGCTATATAGTTTATGTCTTGCATATTTCCACAACCATATCCATAATCACATACTGTGTATGCTACTGTTGTATATAGTGTATTATATTACTTATTTTTTATTTGTATTTTCCTTCTGATATCTGTTCCTGAGCTGAGGTAATGCAAAAATGTCCCCGTTGTGGGATCAATTATCTTATCCTAATCTCTACTTCTTGTTTAAAGTCAAAGTGGTGAAACAACAGCTATGACAGATGAGTTGAAACTGTATGACCTGTGCGCAAAAATTACAGGAAAAACTGACGATCCAACAAGTGATTTGACAACAAGGTACAGGAGGAGATACTAGCAGCTGATGATGTGACAGCCAATGGTAAACAAATGACTCAGAGTATCGCTGGAGCACTCGGTAACTGTACTCCATAATGTCAGATAGCCCAAACAGTTCATGGACAATTACAATGCTAATGTATGCTTACAAAAAACTGGTGTCAGAAGTGATTAATAGAGGGAATGGAGGAAAAAGGAAGGGAAAAATCATTTGGTGTGTGCTTTAAGCACCCAGCTATTGGGTGGTGTTCAGTTCAGGAGGGTCACTTTAATAACAGGAAAAAAATGAATGAACAAACATCCTTTACCAATGTCTACCAGACAGCCAGTACGGAGCATTTTCTTTGTGGTTTATAATGACAAAAGTGTAAACCAGCCTCCATCCAAGTACTTTAAAATGATGAGGAACTTATAAAAGCTGCATGGATGCATGTGTGTAAAGTGAGTGTCATAGTGTACAGTACCTCCACCCTGCATCATCTTGTAGATTTTGCTCTCTATGTGGAGCTGTGGGTGTTTGGTCTTGACACATTCCAATTTGATGGCGACCTCCTCTCCAACAGAGATATCAGTACCTGGGCAAAACAGCAGAGGGGTTAGCTGCATGAAGATGCATTACACATTCAGTCAGAACCTATATTTAATTAATAAAACCCAACAGTATCTAATCAACAATATGAACAATGGGCACTGCGTCAGGGGTTAACACAATCAAGGGAGTATTATTGTCATGTCAAAGTCCAACACAACTCTGTCATGGTTATACAATTTAATGATGAAGATAAAAAATGTCGTTTTTATTATAATCTTATTGTCCTTCATTTATGTCGCTTTTCCAATATGGACCTGGGCAATGGGGCAGTAGGAGTTACAACAATACAACACATTATATAGCAAGAAACAAATACAAATGATATTCAGTACAGACAAGTGGATACAAACACGTGAATCGTACAAAATAACCGATTATTACAACAGCAACCTTAAAACCCTGTATGGTGTACCGTCTGTGGTTTTTACACATGCAGATAAAGAGGAACTAGTGACAATTTATAGCTAAAAAACAACTGATGGGGAAATCTTTAGATAAACAGAGATTGCAACATTGAAGCAGCACACAGAATGATGTAGGACAGGACAGCTAGCAATAACATGAAAAGCACAATGACAGACAGAATCCAACTTCCTTAGGTCTGGCCTGCTGCAATTTTCAGCTTTACTGACAGTGAAGAAATGACAGGAAAGTGGAGGGAGAGAGAGAAAGGGGAAGGGCCTGCTCAAACCGGCGCCCAGGCCTGGTGCATTTACAAAGAGCAGATCGCCATAATCCAATAAAGGTTAAAAAAACAAAACCTTTAGAGATCAAGTTTCCTCACTTGGACAGAGAAACAAGATTTAGTCTTAAATAATGCCTTTCAGTGTGAGTTTTAAATGACACGTACTGATCTGATGATACGCAAATACTGCATATCATTTGCATAAAAATAGGAGCAATTGATTTTTCTTTATATATATCTATATATATATATAGATATATATATAGAAAGTTGGACTGTTCTAGCAGACAAGTAATTTAGAAACCAAGTTACAGCATCAGCAGATAAACCAATATTGCATCATCAGCTGTGCCATAAGCCTCTGAAAATCAAGAAAACAAGTAACAGTCCATTAGATCAATGTGATTCACTACTTTAAAAGCAGCAGTTAATGTGCTGCGTTGTCATTTAAAGGTTTGCTTTATCAACATGTCACAGAAAAAACATAAACCAGCACTTGGCTGGTGGATGAAGTTAGGAAGCCCTGCTTGGGTACACAAGGAAATATCAGTGGTTATTAACACAGCAAAGCCAGCCAAGTGTAAGATACACCAGCCAATTTTGTGTACTGGATGTACTTGTACCGTGCTCTTCTTTCATACATCTACGCTCTTATTCCTCACAACTATCCTTACATTTAGATACGGTTTCACACAATCAAGCATTTTGGGAAATGGCTCTCAAACTGACAAACTCATTTCTTCCCAATCACAGCCATAGAAGCCAGTTCCCTCCACATGAAAACAGCAACTGGACACCAGGTTATGTAATGCCATTACACACTCTCACGCATACAGGATCTCACACAAGGAACTGTTCAATCATGTAGGCCAACCAATGGTGTATCAGACAACTCTAAATGATGTCATTCGGCTGGAACGAGTAGCAATCATGGGTGGGGCTTCCAACTTGCACCATAACTGTTTAATCAAAGTTTTTAATACAAGAACAACACTAACAGGGTGAAGAGGACTTCATATTTATTTTGGGTTTTTTAAAGCTGCATGAGTATGCATGATGCACCTGCTGCTCCTCATCTACGCAGTTAAATTTGACTTTGATCTACTCCAAGCTAGCAATCCAAACCCACTGTCAAATCATTCGAGACAGTTACTTTAAAGTTTATCCAAATCACTTGGTCATCTGCACTCAGAAATATTTTTCTCTCTTAGTATACATTTTCTTATATATCCTATAAAACTAGAAGCAGAATCAATGTCACTTTTTCTCACCAAGCAGAGAAAATCTTATTATGATTTCTTTCAGATAACAGCATATTCTCCCTGCTCCATTAAAACTGCCACCTGCATTTGGCTCCTCCCATTTTTTCATGGCCGATTCTTTTTAAATGTAAGTTCTCAGAACTGTTTCTCATGTACACACAATCCATTGTATCAGTATTTTAGTGTAACAGATACTGACTTCTGTTCACAGTAAACAATAATGCATTGTGATAATGCATTAACATCATACACTTTTCAGGTACATATCCCACTGTGGACTGAAATGCTGTAACTTGCTGTATGTGATTTAATTGACTGTGTGCACATTAGCATATGCTACTTCCGGTGCAAAAACTCCTGTGGGGAGCTTTGTTTCCGGTGTCCTATTCGCGCCCAGTTTACGGTCAAAAACAAGTTAAGCAAATGAATGAATCAAGCGGCGATTTACATTTCTATAGATGTCTTGGGCATTTACTCAATATATCTGTAAATGATGTTCATCGACTTGTCGATATTTTCTCCCCGCGCCTCAGAGCAAAAGAGAAAAGGGATTCAAATGTTATATTTCTCAGCTGTCCCTCGTTTACAGCGGGTGTTACGTTCTAAAAATAACCAGCAATAGGTGAAATCAAGTAGCCAATTTTATTTTTTGACGGTGCAAAACGTTTCGTGGACATACAGTACTGCACTTCAGAGTCACACTGCTAGCGATCGATGCAGCGATTCTGTACTGTACAGGAGAGAAGTCACGGAGGAGATCGTCTGCATCGATCAGGACACAGGACACAATGTGACGTAAAAAATAAGCATGCAAGCTTGCACTAAAAAAAAAAAATTCTGCGAAACAGCGAGGTGAAAGGTGAACCGCGTTATTAGCGAGGGACTGCTGTAAATTTTAAGGTAAGTCACAACATACTCTTCGTAAATACTAATGTATAGAAACCGTTACCAGCAGTCATTAATTTTTTGTGTGGCTTTTTTCACAGTTTATTAACATGCTGTGTAGGTGTGTACTTGACTAGCTGATCTCGACATAACGGGGGAAACATCTGGTTTGACTATTCTTCACCTGTAGTTTGAATGCTGAACATTTGCCTGTTTAAATCATGAGACCAGTCACTATACAGAGATGTGCTTCTGAATGTGGACGATGTGTCTTCTGCTGCAGTGATGCAGTTCTGCTTGTGTTGAGTGATGTAAACAACTGATCGATCTAAACTCTTTAAACGTCAAAATTGATCATTAGATTTTTTATGACACAACAGTGGTGAGTGTTCCCACCTTCTGCTCTTTGTAACTTAACGCAATCTTTCCGTTTTCGAGTTTTGGATCCTTCAAACCAGGAAGTTAGCATGTTCTCGTGCACAGGGTCAATTGCATGTAATGTAATATACAAATATACAACATGTATATGCATGCAAATATGTGGATCCCAGGCAGAATACATGAGATCTATCTGGCACAGAGAACCCACAACAATCTAAATAAACATTTCTTTATGGATTTCCCTGCAGAATTAATGTTCTCCTATTTGAAATGCCAAAGTAGTTCCTGAACATGCAGTAATCTATTATTCATTGGTGGATTGATATAATTTTATAGAAATCCAGTTGCATAGTTATGCAAAATATGTTTAGTTTTTAAAAACACACCCTTAGCGTTTCTACCCTATTAAAGCTTTCAGTACAACACAAAGACACTTAACTCGAAATAAGTGTTTAATCCAGTATGTGCTCAGCCAATCGATTGATAAATCAATCCGCAGTCACAACGAAAAGGCTTCAAAGCCTCTTTATGGGGAGAACTAGCGTGTGTTTGACTGTGGTGTCTGCTCTCTTGCATCATAGGAATGTGATTTGCCTGGACACATTTCCTAGAGAATGTAGTCCCCCACCTCCACCCACCAACAACCCCCTTCTCTCAACCACATGGTTTTAAATGCGAGGCTGGGGGCATAGATGTGTTTGTCAGTGGAACACCCCCCCCCCCAAACAAAAAAACAAAACAAAAACACAGTGTGTATGTACATGGTGTGTGTTTCTATCAAGTGCAGTCCTGCTTGTGAAACGTGTTCTGACATGTCTCTCCACACTGGCTCACAAACAAACACAGGCAGGCTACTGAGACTCTAAATATGCAAATATTTGACGAGATTTGCATAGAGACCAGCGCACAAAACTGTGCTGTAATGACTATATAGGAATAAAAACAAAACTCAGCATTAACACACTTTATAGAATCAAAGTTGTTTTTTGCCATAAGCATAATAGAAATATAGAAATATATTACAGACTACCATGATCGAGGCAAACAGGTAGAGAGTAAATCAGAGAAACTGACAGCACAGGCAACACGATCCAAGTAAAACCAGTCAGACCAGCAATCCCCAATAATGCTGAAGCAGGTCTAAGCTGGCATTTCACACAGAAGATGACCAAGACTGCAGTGGTTCAAGTCTTCAGTGCGAGGACTCCATTGAACTAAGGCTTAATTTAGGCTGCATTAACATATTCTACGCTCAGTTAAGAAAAAAAAAAAAAAGACTCAAGATTGCTCAATACCAAAGTTTCTGGGCTGGATGAGACAGCGTCATTATAGCTACTGTTGACACCATAACACGGCAGATGGGAAGCAACGGAACGCGTCATCAGTTTGAAGACTGACTCACCGCCAGCATTAGTTCTGAGCAGATCTTAGGTTCTTTGTTATTATGGCAGCCTTATAGCAACCTCACTGTTATTTTTCCTTGTGTAAGCAGAACCATCCCTTTTGGTATACTCTACTGGAAGCTTTTCAAAAATCAAAAGCTGGGAAAATGTTAGACAAGTCTCAGGTAGCTAAGTAACAGGCTGAGGTAGAGTTTGGAGCTCTGAACACTTTGAAAAACAGGTTTTATTCTTACTGATAGTGATCAATAATGCGGTGTAAAAGAAATACATCAATGGTTAAATTTACGTCAATACAACGCATCATCACAGCATATCAATATGGGTAATTTTGTGACATTTTCCCACAAACTCACTCAAGTTTTTTCATTTCAACTTTGCACTGATTACGTATGAGAGTGTTCAGTGCCTCTGGGTGAAGGGGTGTGGTAATCGCCCTAAAATTATAAAATATTAGTCATAAATACAGAGTACAATGATACAGAATAGGGATGTCACAGAACCAATACTTATATGCAGTGTATGTACTGAAGCAGCAACTCTTCCAGATCTGAAGGGTATTCAGGTCATTCAAGTTACCACGATAGCGTTTAATACGAACAGGCAGAGCTAGCTATGAAGGTACTTTGCATTTACTTTGCATTTGTAAGGTGGATTCTTATATTAAAAATGCCACTAATAAGTCAAGTTTATTTACAAGCAGTCATTGTGAAACAAAAGCTCAGGCTCCACGCTGCTGTCAGAGAGGAAACGTATAAAATTGTTTATTTTTGGCAAATTTAGACCTACACCAAGGCCCCAAAACAACAGCATTATTTTAAAACCTTAAATTTGTAGACTACTCTAGTAAATTCAAATCATAAAAATATTTTGCTGAAAGTAAGTATAAATACATTCACTTTAAATAACTCTACAGAAAGTCAATAAGTCGTATTTCTAAATTGTTGATTAAAATAATTGTACAACAGAAAGACATAAAAGAACTTTGCCTAAGTTAGAATCTGTAATTGGCCACAGAACTCCAATGAAAGACCAACATTTCTGTCCATCTCCCAAGTTTAAACTTTAGATATTGGCAGTACTTGAATGCTCCTTTTCAGGCGATACCAAACAAGTATTGACGTCTGGTGCTGTGATGAGGGGAAAACCTTTACAGTTCAAGGAGTTTGGACAATGATAAAGACCACATCCGGATTTTTGAACCGTGTTTCAACATGCACATCACCCAACAGATAACACAGCAAGAGATTCAAATGGAAGATCTTTGGAAATACAAGATGACTCAGACCTTGACTAAGCGCTTGTGTGCTCTTCGCATAACTGGCATTTTGTCGTGACAGCCTCTCAAAAGTGGAAAAGCTATTCTACCACTTGTACCAGAATATTTGACAATCCACATTTGCGTCCAGTCACAGCACACAGAGTACAAGGCTTCACTCCAAGAGCTGACCTCAATCCTGCTAACAACAACCGATCTCTCGCACAATCCACTGCTCAGCCAAGCTGCTCACACATTGTCAGCATTATTAACGCGCTGTTTTCACACACTGTGTGGGAGCCTTAATGTGGGAATGACTGTGAAATCCAGTTGCCTAAACTGTCAAAGTTTCATTTTCTCAAGACTTTTAAGAATTTGTTTACTTCCTGGAGATTTTACTTCTCCAAATGTGTTTGACTTGTTCAATTCTATTATTCACTTAAAGTGCAAATTTGTGCTGTAAGACTTGGAAAAACACCTCTGCACAATGCGTGACTCTCTGTTCTGGCTGATTAACAATGTTACATCACATTATCCACCAGCCAATTGGAGGAGAAAAGAGGAAGGGAGGGAGAGACAAAACCACAAAGTGATTATGCAAGCAGCTGGCAGAGCTCACTATCAGTCGAAACAACGCATCACGTGGAAAGCAAACTGGATACAGTTGATGCATTAACTTCCACTTTGCTCTGTTTAAAACGTTGCGTTTTAAAAATAAATGCATTTATGAATCTGAATCTAAGCACGTTGTTAAACCTGCAGTCCACCCTGCATAATTTCTGATTTCACAGATTAAAAAGTCATCTGCTATACTGCAGAGGGCAACATGATTAAATCATGTACCGTAACAGCCGTCAGACACCAAATCTTATTCGTTTTTTCCACAAAGAAAAATGTCAAAAACCAACAAGTCTGGGTAAAACGCTATATAAACTATGTACACAGGTTTGTCCCTACAGGAAACTAGGCTTGTTAACCAATAATCAAACACATACTTTATCCTTTCAAGTAAAATTTAAATATGAATAAACTATTAAGTCAGCTGCAGCTTAACTGCTCTAGACTGAGACCTTAACACACTACATGGGTTGGAAAAACCCAACACTAATTCAAGAAGGGACAATAAATGCTACTGGTGTAACTCTACATGTTGTGCTGTTTAGCATTTTATCATTTACTCAAAAAAAAAGAAAAAGAAAAAGAAAAAAATGTTACAAATTAGCCTAAAAATTTAACAGAGACTGTATTTATTACAAATGGACTAATCGTGTTGACTTTCATGTCATAGAATCACAGGAAAACCACAATTCCAACTTAGACAGCAAATTCAAAATGCTTAGTGATTAAATTAAACTGATGATGAAACATTTAACCAATCATATGTACCTATCTCACTGTTTCCTGAGTAAGCGGAAACATTGCACTTAATACTGTGTAACATATACTCAATTGTTACCAAGTCCCAGCAGTCAGAGCTGACCATTTTCTCTCCTGGTTGATTAGAGCGCCGTCAGTCACAGAATAGTCAGTCCACCACCAGAGAAAAACTCAAATGAATAACCTCTACATTTGTTTAGATGACTAGGTTTTAAGCTCAAAAATGTGATCAGCTGTTCTCCACTGCTGATGCCAAAAACCTCCAACATGGCCACAAGAGAACACATTACAGCAGCTGATGAAGCCCTGTTAGAGAATGTTTTTTGCATATTTATATTCATAGCTCAGTTGGAGAGCTCAAAGAAGATACACTTCCCTCTGCCACTATCGACTTCCCCCATCACACAATAAATTATATCATTGCTAGCAGCCAGTATTAGCCCACACAGCCTGTGCAGTAAATAATATTCAACATCTACTGTTCACCTATGCCAGAGGAAGGACATCCAGTTCATTATAGTAAGGACTGATCCACCAGTAGTCCAAAAGTGTAGATGAAAAACTATATGAACGTGTACCTTAAACCAAACAACCAGTACTATACTCAAAGTTACCCTCGCCTGTCTCAGCAGGCCATAGAGCCTCCTTTGATCAAATGTAGTCCCAAATATACCATCCTCACAGATTGAATAACTAGGTTATCATTTTAATAAATAAAGATGTCTTCAAAAGTATCTTTAGGATATAAAGGACCATATCCTCCTCACTTCTCAAGAACACTAAGGTAGTCTTTTTAGTGCATTTATGAACAAGAGGAGGAAATTAAACCGGTCTGTTGTGTTTAAAGAAGGATGTTCAGCTTAAGTAAATAAACGCTGGATATCGGTTACCAAAAAAGCTTAAATGAAAGCCTGTGGCCTGATCTGCTATTTTGTTCGAGACTATCACTGCTGCTGCTTCCAGGGGAGCAAAGACTGGAAACCTATACATTAGCTATCTATAGGCAGTGGACATTTAGTTACACAAGAGCCGTCAGTGTCAATTCTTATCGTTAGGACGATTAATTTGGACAATAATTGAATCTTGTAACAGAGAAAATGCTCTCGAAGTCAAACACAATGAAGAATGATATCGTTTATTATCAAATGTTTTATGGCAGCGGATGTCACTGCTAGCTCCTTTGCTACACAGACTGATAGCTTAGTAGCTAACGTTACTGGGACTAAACACAGAACAGCTGATTGATTGTGAGCTCGAATAGGAAACCCGGAGAAGATGACTTATTGTTAGAGACGTCTATATTATAACGAGACTAACAACGGTAAACAATACAAAAATGTTGTCCGCCAATAACTTACCTAGGTAGATGTCTCCAAAAGAGCCACTTCCAATTTTCCTCCCCAGTCTGTATCGGTTACCCACTCTCAACTCCATGGTAAGCAAGCTTCAGTCGGCTAGCAAGCACGCTCGCTAGCTCGGAAACAGCCAAAAACGTCCTGGTTTAGAGCTCAGCCTTATTTAAAAGCACCACAGCCAAAAGCATCCAACGCAAACGAGCTATTCAGGCGAAGGACTGACTCTTCTCTATGCTGTCGCCGGATGAGGTCGATACTCACAATCTTTCGCCTCTTGTTTTAAAGTATTCCTAACTTCATAATGTGACAATATGAGGTTCACTGGAAAGGTTAATCGTTGTACTTTCTGCTCCTGGTGTTTTCTGTGCCGATACACTTTAATTCTCCACGGATGAAGGCGGATTTTGAGCAGGTTACTTTTACGATTCTGCTCTGATCCTCTTCGTCTGGCTGCCTTGTCTGCTCTCTGTGAGGACCCTGTTCAGCACTTCTCTGAATGTGTCTGACATCACTTCCCTGCAGGGTGAAGTGGGGGAGGACGCTAATCAGAGAGCCTATTGCAGTAGAGTTCCCAACAGATACCACTAACGATAACGGACCCAACCACATCTCCAGCCTTGGTAGTTTCTTCACTTTGAACTGTTACAAGAGCTAAATTTAAAAACGTTTGCTTTTAAATAACCGGGAAATACAGTGTAATGAAAAATAAATGAAAATCATTCACACGGGACAAGAGTGTGAGGTTTCGCCTGATCCGTAGCCGCCATTTTTACCTTCTCCGGGGCTCTGTGTTGTTGCACCTGTATTTTCCGTTAGAGACTAATCTTTACAAAGCGAAAGAGTCTGGTCGTGCACATAAACAAAAGATGTACTCTTTTGTCCAGCTGGCCACTGTCCACCTTCTCATAAACAAATTAAACAAATACAGTCTTTTGCTGTATGACATGGTAAAAAAAAAAAAAGAAGTCCTAAATAGATATTTATTTTAAAATAAAACCGTTAATACAAAATGTTACTGATCGGGGACTGAGTTTAATGTTTAATCTAACCAGTTTCTTAAAAATTGTTTAAAAAAATAAAATAAATTAGATCATCAATTATTTTATAGCTGTTTGGTAATTAACAGTGGTTTAAATTGAGTGTTATCAACTGGATTTTGACGCCTATAGGTTTCGTATATCGAGCATAGTGACATCAAAAAGTACAAACCAGATTTTTTTTTATCACATTATATTAAACAGCTCCCACGTTGTCCAGCTTTGTCGTTTTAGTTTGTGAAATTGGAATGGAAATGAAAATGCCGATAAATTACCAAAAGGTGCTTTTGCTAAAAGAAATAACAATACCCATTCCACTTGGAAAATGTGAAGGAAGGGCAGTTATCAATAAGATAAGGATGGAACTATGGCAGAAAAGATAGTATGAGGATAAGAAATGAAAAAATATTTCAAAAATGTGACATACACTAGAAAGGGGAAACTGGAAGCAGGGAAGGGAACGGTCATTGATGGATATTTGGGGGAACAGATGGGCGGGGCTGAAGGTGTAGGAAGGAGACTAAGAGAAGAAGGAACTAGGAAAGCAATTTTTGTTATTTGAGAGAAACACAGCTGGTTGGGAGCTGATTTAGTTTGTTAATAACATGATGATGTACACACTGTACAGTAGGTGGTGGTGTGCACCTTTCAGCTGTCTGCAACCGCCTATTAACTTGAGAGAGAATGAGAGAGAGAACGACGTCCTCACTGGTTGAAAAGCCGTTTCAGTTTCCATGTCTTCAGATAACTTGACACTTCATTACTCTCTGCACGAAATTCAGGGAAATGGCATCGAGTGGTGAGGAAATCCAGCTTCCTTTACGAAGGAAAAGAAAGAACGGAGAGGAAAGTGATGGTGTCGCAGGAAAGAGGTACAACATTTAGTCAGGAGAGCCCTTCTGCCTGCTGTGTGAAAATTAGGCCTAAAAGTTCCCGATATACGTATTTCTTTTTTTTTATGCCTTATATCTTTATTTATTTTGGTAAATAGGCTGTAGTCAACATAACCTATGGCGTTAAATATAAAACAAAGAACAGCTTTGCAAGTATGTTTAACAGTCTGCTATTCTTCCTGCTCTGCGTTTGATATTATAATTAATCACCTTTTTGCCACTTGAAATGTCTTTATTGAAATGCTATGAGATATTTGTCAGGTGTCTTTTGTAAAACTGATTTTTAAATCTCAAAGAGAGGATACGAAATGATCGATCACGTTGCCAAAAAAAAGTTATGTTAGAGAACTTCCGGTCAAGATCTTCTGTCTTGTCAAGTTAAGCTCCGTCTTCACCTAGGAGAAGAGAAAGGAGAAAACTACGGGACACATTACTGGAAGCAGGAAGGGAATGATCATTTATGGGGATCATGCCAGATACATTGGGGTTCTCGTCGGTGGATGAGAAGGTTGCTTCCCTGCACCTTCTGGTCAGGGAACGATTCCTGACTGTTTGTGCTTATGCATCAAACAGTTCAGAGTAACCAGGCTTATTGAAGTCACTGAGTGGGCAACGACAAGGAGACATCGAGGAGCGTGACTGGGAGGAACGACCTGTCTAAACTGATCCCGAGCTGTGTTTTGTTTTTGGACTTTTTCATAAACCACAGTTTGTTTGTTTGAAAGGGAGAGTGTTTGTTAGTTGAACAACAGATACAGGAGGAACAAGGTGGTTTTTGTCCTGTTCGCAGACCACTGAACCAGCTCTTTATCCCCTCAATGATATTTGAGAGTGTGTGGAAAAGGCATTGGAGTGTCCCATGGGGGATGCTTCGGGAGTATGGGGTGTCCGGTCCATTGTTATTAGCCATTCAGTCCTTGTTACGGGAGCTTTGTCCACATTACCGGTGTTATGCCAAGAAATGATCGTCTGCCAAAAACTGATTTCCGGTATTTGCCAAAAACTGGTTGCTCGTATTTAAACTGCTATAAATAACTTGTTGGTCTATAATATGTGAGACATATGTCAAATATATGTATGTATGAATGATATCAGGTCATCTTGAACCACAAACAGCATTCTTGTAACAAGGTAGAAGCCGTAATCAGTTTTTGGCAGTGACTTTTATATATCCTTTATTTATCCAGTTAAAAATGTGTTTTTTAAGAGCAATCTGGCCAAGAGGACAGAAGATATTGCAACAAATATAACAACAGTTCTGTAAACATATTTTAAGTGGACAAAAAGGACCAGATTGGTTATAATGTAAGTACAATAACACAGAGTTATAAAGATACTTGAAAAACATGTAATTTTTACATTTTGTATATAACCCCTTTGTAAACCCTCTTCACTGAAGTCTATTTACCAACATACACAAAGAGATTACACATAAAAACCAGGAAGCACTGGAAATCAGGTTTTGGTAGGCGATCACTTTCTGGCACAACACTGGCAACAATTCGGACTAATTTCCGGTGGGTGCTGGACTCTTCCAGGACTCTTCCAGAGCAACTTTTTTATGTTAAGGGAATTTTCTCTGTCTGGGAACCGATTAATTGCAATATTGTCAGAAAAATTTTTGATGTCTGGGAACCTTTTTCGGAAATACTGTCACATCAGATTAGTTTAAAAACCAATTTAAAAAAAAACCTTTTCCTGGTTTCTTATCCTTTATCAGGTTGGAATCTTGTTTGGATCAGCCCACGGACTCAGTTACTTGTGAAGTCGTCACGTATACAGCGTCACCGCTACCTAGTAAGGTTACAAGTCTAAAAAGATCTGAGTTAAAGCTGGTATGTTGTACATTCTTGTACATGCTGTTTCTTGTTGTCTTCAAGAGAAACATTATGATGCTGACACCACTGAACCAATCACCTGCGGTCTTGAATCAATGGAGGATCTGTTGTCGTGGACAAGAAGTAAGGCAAACCCCTTCAGTGTGGCAGTTGTCCCCTTGGCACCTAGAGAGCCTCCTCTGGACCGTTGTCTGCGACGGACCTTGGTGTCTCATGACATGATGGGTGGCTACCTTGATGACAGGTATGAAGCGAGTGAGCCATGCCAACATGTGATACGCACTTTCTTTGTCTATGCTTCACGTTTCTGAATCATAAGATTCAGCACGGTGATTTCTGGCTAATCTTGCTGACAGACCTTAATGTGACACCTTGCGATATGATCACAGAGCACCCAAACCTTGTGCATGCTGACCTTATAAAAAGGGTTAAAGCCACTGGGGTAAAGGGTACAGCTAAAATTGTTGCCTTGGCAAATATCTATATTTAATTAGCTTGTTGAAATACAAAACTGTAATTAAAGTCAGATATTTGTCTGTCTTAATAATAGGGTGTGATAGTTTTCTTCGTATTTTAACATAGACTATCAATACAGCAGTTTACTATGGTGCTTTAAATAATAACCTTCTTCTGTCCGTGCATGTTAAGCACAAAAATGATATGTGTGGGTGTGTTATGGTGTTAAATCCTGATTGTTTGGTACTCTTACACAAGGACCACGCTGAATCAGCAGTCCTTGTATATTAGTCCTTTTCCATATAACCACTTTCAGTGGCATTTTTGCGTCATTTACCCTAACACCTGCAATCATGCTCAATGCTGATCGATTCTATACATGAACAAAAGCTATGTTTATGAGAGCCCTAGAAAACAAAGTGTCTTTCGCAATATATCAGCAGGCCTACGGTCAAAGTGGCATATTTTTACAATAATAATGAGCTGCAGCCAAAACAGCCGCGTGCGTGACAGGAAACAGGCCATGGAGCAGCCGAATAATTAAATTTGTGAGCTAGCGTTTGTGACGGGGAAGGCTAATACATCGACAGTAGCTGCTTCTGTCTCAGTGCAGACGGTCAGAAAACATGCAAACAGGTGATACAGAGCTGTTTTTGTCTTTTTTATCTTACCAACAATTTTTTTTTGAAAGCATAATTTCTTTGTGGCTTTAGTTAGCATAGTGTGTGTGTGTGTGTGTGTGTGTGTGTGTGTGTGCGTGTGCGTGCGTGCGTAAGCGACTGCAACAATATTGGACATATTCTCCTCTTATCATCTTTGCCACAAATAGTTCTTTAATTTACTTTGAAAAGATTTGGTCAACACAACTAATCCCCTGCCTTTGATTTAATAACTAAAGGGTCCACCCTAAAACCAGTGTATTATATTAAAATCTGTAATTATTCATTCTGAATTATTCTTAGACACTGCACCAGGTCATCCAACTGATTAGCTTCTAACTGGCTGCAGGCTGCCGCTCTGCCCAGTTCTGAGATCCATCAAGGGCCAGCCCACAAACTATGCCTTAGACCATGGTATAGCTACTTAAGAAAACTGCAGCAAACGGCAGTTTTGTATGCATGACAGTTTTTAGTGAGGCTCCATGCCGTAAAATAACCTTAAAACGCGTAGAGTTTCATTACTACTTTAAATTATTTTAGATCTGATTGACACATTTTCTTCCTCTGGAGAAAAGATGTCAGGTCACTTGTTCCCAGCTAGAAGAAAATTCGAAATGCTTGTAAATCCCAACACACATCCAGTTACAACCAACTACATGTACTGTAAATGCTACAGTTTGATACACCTTACCTAGAACAGCCTAAACTTGTGGCTTAAGCTTTTATTTCTTTGGTTTAAGTTCATGGAGATGTTGTTACAGTCACACTGTTGTACTGGTCTCACACAGGCTTTCTTCTGTTTCCCCTCTAAGGTTTGTTCAGGGCACAAATGCAGAGGCTCCATATGCTTTCTACCACTGGCAGTACATTGATATTTTTAACTACTTTTCACACCACCTGGTAACTATTCCTCCGGCTGTGTGGACCAATGCTGCACACAAACATGGAGTCATCGTTATTGGTGAGCAGAAAGTCTCAATAAAGCAGAACCAGACCCAGTTTAGTACGTCTGAAATAGCATCATAAATTTTAAATGTAGGATATACTAAAAGAAAAGGAGTATGTTGGCAGAAAGAGAAATGGTATCTTTTCTTGTCTTGAAATGTTAAACTGCTGTGGTCTACAGGGACTTTCATCACAGAGTGGATAAATGGAGCTGCGATGTGTGAAGACTTCCTGAAAGATGAGGAGTCGTACCGGAGAGTAGCTGATAAACTTGTCCAGATTAGCCACTGTTTTGGCTTTGACGGCTGGCTCATTAACATAGAGAACAAGCTCAGTGTGAGTAAAGCTTCTGTGCTCACCTCTAAAACAAAATGTTTAGGAAATACAGCCAATTTTTTAATCCATCTCCCAACCGGCACCAAGTTTTACCCCTAGTCAGCTCTTCCAGCTCATCCAGGGTACTCACAGGTGTTTTCCAAGCTAGCTAAGAGATATAATCCCTTCAGTGTGTCCTGTGTTTATTGTGGGGTTTCCTCGCAACACCTCATTTAGGAGGCATTGTAGACAGATGCCCGAATCACCTAAATTGGGTTATTTAGATGTGGAGGAGCAGCAGCTCCACTCCAAGTTCCTTCCTAATGACCAAACTTGTCATCCTATCTTGAACGGAGAGCTCAGCCACACTTCAGAGGAAGCTCATTTCTGCTGCTTGTGCCCTCATTTATGAACAAGACCCTCAGGTACATAAACTCCTGCACTTGATCAAGAATTTACCATAGCTTGGAATGGCATGGATTAGGAGGCAGTCAGGGACAGAGTTCCTGATGATTACAAAGCCAACATATTGGGTGCCAGTGTAGCTGACATAATGAACCTGTGTTTACAGTTTTTCTCAAATGTTAAAACACAAAAGCCAATCCTGTAACCCAAATGACCAGTAGTCTAAACACATTTACTAAATGTAGCCACCATATTCCAGTACCATAAACACATGTCACATGAAGACACAATTCACAAAACACAACCCTCTGTACTCATAAATCTAAACACATTTTTCCTTGCTAAAACACATGTTGCAAAACAACTCTGCTCATATCCTCAAATGAAAGCCCATGTGATGCAAAATGCTTGCCACAGTCACCAATCTTTGAACACAGGGAACACACCTGGCGTCATTCACTACACACAATGACTCAAAATTGAAGACACTTGTTGCTAATGCTGTACCCACATGTAAAAGCAAGTTCAGAGTGCACAGTATGCTGAAGGTTCCAAACAAACACAATGGATGAAGGCAGAGTCAGGGGAAGAGGAATTTGATGCAGAGGAGGGAGAAGAGCTGGCCCTGGAAGAAGAGGAGCAGGCCAATGAGGAAGAGGAGTTCAAATGAGAGGAGGAAGAGGAGCGACCAACGAGGAAGAGGAGAAGGCCAACATGGGAGAGGAGAAGGTCCAGGAGGGAGAGCAAGACAACCTCGCACCATCATTACGGACGAGATGCGAGCAACAGCTCAGCGACATGATGCCGCACAGTGATTGTGGTGTGTGTGTGGTGTGAATAACGTAAATAAAAAAACTTCACACCCTGTTCATGTTTTCAAGATTACTGTTGTGTGCAATAGATTCTGTTTTTGCATTGAGTTGTGTTACAGTAGTGTACGTACATGCAGGATTTTCTATAGATTTATACTACTCATATGAAACTCACAAATCTAAATGCCTAATCCTCTGCAGAGATCTACGACGATCCGTTACTGTATAGTTTCTAAAATATGCATTGGCAGTTATGAAACAAAGAACCTTCTCACAAATTGAGCGTTGTGTTTTCAATTGTTTTGCTGTAGTGTGTAATGCTGTGTATTGTGTTTACAGTTTTGACAGCTTCGAGCTGCTCTCTTGGTGTGGGAGTTTGAGTTTTGCAGTGGGAAGGTGTGGTTGTGTTTATGTAGCTTTAGAGAAGGGTGTTGTGTTTGGACATTGGGGGACCTGGTGGTAACGTTTGTGACATGTGTTTTAGCATTTGAGAAAAACTGTAATGCAGTGGCAGGTTTGACTTCAACCGGATGCCATTTGTTCCATCTTCCCGCTCTCTCTGTCTCCAGTTTCTATTCTTAACTATCTAAAAAAGGAAAAAAGCCTAAATTTTTTTCTGTTTATTTTTTTAATAACACTTAAAAAAATAAACTGGACTGAGACGAATAAGTCATCTTTTACACAATACTTAATTGTATGTTGTAAATCTTAATGTACCGTTTTCCCAGAAATGGCAGCACCCTCTACATCTTTGTCAGTAGATGTAGAGGGGAAGGATTACAGACAGCTTTTATGCAATCTTATTGAAAACCTATTAAATCACTGAAAAAGCCACAGAAGCAAAAACAAATCCTACATCTGTCATTAATAACAGGCTGTGAGTATTTAGCTTTTACTCTACCATCTATTGGAGCAGATCAAAGAAATGATTTAATCAGAAACAGCGGTCCCTCGTTTATGGCAGGAGTTACATTCTAAAAATAACTCGCGATAGGTGAAATCCACAAAGTAGTCAGCTTTATTTTCTACAATTATTAGAGATGTTTTAATGTAAAACCCCTCACTACTCACTATATACACTTTTTTTCAGACAGGCATGAACATTTTCACACTTTTCTCTCTTGTTTAAAGACTCTTAAAGTTCAAACCGTTGTAGAAAAATAAGTCCAGTAGTATAAAACGTTTCGTTGACATTGCCGTGTTTGTTGGGGAGAAAACGTACAAACACACAGTGCAGCACTTCAGAGTCACACTGCTAGCAATTGAAGATTTATGTAAATTTGACAAGCTGAACGCATTCTTTACTGGACAGGAGACACGACACGATTGACAATGGTCTACAGCCAATCAGCATGCAGAACACAATTCGCTGTGTATTTTAAAAAAAAAAAGCATGCAAAATTGCACAAAAAAATCTGCAAAACAGCGAGGCCGTGAAAGGTGAACCGTGCTATAGCGAGGGACCGCTGTACTACTGATGTGTGCTTTGATTTGTGCTTACCTTTTGGGAAAAAGTAAACCGATTGCATGACAGTGTCAGTCTTTGCAGCTGTAGCAGATGGATCATGTGTGCTGCTCTCTGCTTACAGGAGGTTGCAGTGCGAAATGTGCCGCTGTTCCTGCGCTATCTGACAGACCAGATGCACGAGAGAGTGTCCGGCAGCCTTGTGCTGTGGTACGACAGTGTACTTGACAATGGAGAGCTAAAATGGCAGAATGAGCTCAACCAGTCCAACAGGTAGATTAAAAAAAAACAAAACGTGTTTCCTTTATAGCATCTGATCAAAAACAAAGACTGAAAAAGAGAACTTTGGTCCACAGAAGTGTGTCAGACCTTTTAGATCACGATTGCTTCTAGCCTGTCAGTTCCTGGCAAACAGTTATGTATCCGTGTCAATATCTCCATACCAGGGTGTTTTTTGATGCTTGCGATGGCCTCTTTACCAACTACAACTGGAAGGAGGAGAACCTAGTGGAGATGAAGAACCTGGCGCTCCAAGACCGCCAAGCTGACATCTATGTTGGAGTGGATGTGTTTGCTCGAGGAGAGGTAGTAGGAGGAATGTTTGAGACAAATAAGGTAAGAAACTGTGAATTGTGTTTACCAGCTTGTGCTTGTACCGTGCAGCGTCTGATTTTGGTTGTCTGCAGGCGCTGGAGATCATTCGAAGGCACAACTTCTCTGTAGCCATCTTTGCTCCTGGCTGGGTATACGAGACTCATGAGGATAAGAGTGAATTCCGCAAGAATCAAGACAAGTGAGACTAGTGCAACATCTACTCTGTGAAAAAATCAGACTGTATTTATAGATGGGTGTAGGCACCATAAGTTGAAGGCTTTAGCCATCACTGTCTTGTTTTTTAACAGTAAGCAGCAGAAGTGAGATTGTGCACTGAGAGGCTAGTAACTTCTCACTTGTCAGTCCTTTTGGGCTCTAATGAGAACCATAATAGGGGGAGGAAGCTGAGAGCCTTTTTCACATTCAGACTTACAATCACTCCTTGCTGGCTGTTGGAGTAAATGCTAAGTTAAGGTTCTTGTGCATTTGCAACACTTCTGAGAACTGGACACAGCATCCATCTTTCAAATATAGACAATATGTGGGGCATGTTAGTCAGTGTAAAGACTGAGATGTCTGTCCTCTGTGCAGGTTCTGGGCTCTTCTGTCAAACTACCTGTACATCCACCGACTAGCCTCACCGCTCCCCTTCGTCTCCTCCTTCTGCCAGGGCTTTGGGAATGCCGTCTACTGGCAAGGACAGGTACTGAAGTAAAGCGTTATTTATGTATTACACTGCTTCATGTATTACCTTTGCATTACTCCCTGTGTAAATGCCAATAACAATATGACACTAAACTTTCTTTTGCTCACATTTTATTTAGAAAGCACTTTAAAATACCCAGCACAGGACCAAAGTGCTGTACAGAAAATAAGTTAAAAACAATAGAATAACAGAAGACAGCAAAAATAAATAAAACACATAATACATAAAAATTAAAACAGCCCTATATTAAAAAACAAGATAAAACAGCATAGAATCAACTAAAAACAACTAAAATAACACTAAAAATAAAAACCAAAATCTCACGTGGTGTCAAAGGCCAGGGTGAAGAGGTGGGTTTCCAGGAGTGATTTAAAAACAGGTAGAGAAGAAGCCTGTCTGCTCTCTGAAGGGAGATCGTTCCATAGGTTGGCGCACGATCTCCTCTATGCTCAGCCCTGGGTACATTCAGGAGCAGCTGATCAGCTGACCTGAGAGAGCGGGTGGGTGTATAAGGCTGTAGCAGCTCAGAGAGATAAGATGGGGTTAGGCTATGGAGGGCTTTAAAAGCAAATAAAAGAATTTTAAAATGAATCCTAAAAGAAATGCTCCTACATACTTGCACATATTTCTATCCTAATAAGGAAAACTTCCATAAGATATTTCTTTGAAGTTTTACCACAAAACTCACGGCAAAGTCAAAAACAGCCCTGGAGCAGTTTACAGGGCTGACAGTGATCTGAGTACACTTGGAACAAGGTGTGATTCTAAAAGCTGTTGCATCACTTCTTTTGTTTTGTTTTCAATCCCAGTCAAGTTTCATCTGCTTGGCTAGTGTGAAGGGGTGTGCTAACTTTGTGTTAGCGTCATAGATTGTGTAGAAAAGGGTTGATTTCTGAGGTGTTGTATAGCTTTGATGTACACTCCTTAAGTTGCTTTGCCATTGCTGTCCCGTCTCCCATTCTTCTAAACAGAGCTTTTCCTCACAAACAGAAGGTTTGAACAGCAGGTGGGTGGTCTTCTGTACTTACAGAGAGCTTTGTGACTCAGATGGCCTTATTTAGGGTGTCCCCCTCTGGTAATGATCTCACTGACATCACTATAGAGATAGAATAGAAGAAACTGTCTGAAGCCAAGACCAAGCTGAAGCCTGTGCTTTTGGATCAGAGGGCTTACTCGTGTAATATGAGTATTCACTGTTGTACTGGTAACAGTGAATACTGTCCTTTTTCTTTTTTATGTAAAGGAAAGACAATTTACATAAAAAAGAAAAAGGACAGTATTCACTGTTACCAGTACAACAGTGAATACTCATATTACACTTTACATTTTTTTATGTAAAGGAAAGACAATTCTCCTCCTTGAATCGCTACCTTATCGTGGTGGAGGGGTTTGTGTGTCCCAGGGATCCCAGGGGCTATGTTGTCTGGGGGCTTTTGCCCCCTGGTAGGGTCTCCCATGGCAAATTGGTCCTGGGTGAGGGACCAGACAAAGAGCGATTCAGAAGACCCTTATGAAAAGAATATCGAGGGAACAGTTTACCCTGCCCGGGATAGGGTTACCGGGGCCCCGCCCTGGAGCCAGGCCCGGGGAGGGTGCCTGAGGGCGAGCATCTGGTGGCCGGGCCTTAGTCCATGGGGCCCGGCCGGGCACAGCCCGAAGAGGAGACATGGGCCCATCCTCCCGCAGGCCCACCACCCGCAGGAGGCGCCATAGGGGTCGGGTGCATTGTGTGCCGGGTGGCGGCCAGGAGCGGAGGCCCTGGCGGACTGACCCCCGGCTGCCAAGACTGGCAATAGGGACATGGAATGTCACCTCTCTGGTGGGGAAGGAGCCTGAGTTAGTGCGTGAGGTTGAGAGGTACCGGCTAGATATAGTCGGGCTCACCTCTACGCATGGCTTGGGCTCTGGAACCAGTCTCCTGGAGAGGGGCTGGACTCTGTCTCAGTCTGGAGTTGCCCCTGGTGAGAGGCGGCGGGCTGGGGTGGGTATCCTAATATCCCCTCGGCTTGCTGCCGGTACGTTGGGGTTTTTCCCGGTGGACGAGAGGGTTTGTTCCCTGCGCCTTAGGGTCGGGGAACGGGTCCTGACTGTCATCTGCGCTTATGCGCCGAGTGGCAGTTCGGAGTACCCAGCCTTCTTAGAGTCCTTGGGGGGGGTGCTGGAAGGTGCTCCACCTGGAGACTCTGTTGTCCTGCTGGGAGACTTCAATGCTCACGTGGGTAACGACAGCGAGACCTGGAGGGACGTGATTGGGAGGAACGGCCTCCCTGATCTGAACCCAAGCGGTGCTTTGTTATTGGACTTCTGTGCTAATCACAGTTTGGCCATAACGAACACCCTGTTCGAACATAAGAGTGTCCATAAGTGCACGTGGCACCAGGACGCTCTAGGCCGTAGGTCGATGATCGATTTTGTAATCGTATCACCAGACCTGCGACCATATGTTCTGGACACTCGGGTAAAGAGAGGGGCTGAGCTGTCAACTGATCACCACCTGGTGGTGAGTTGGATCAGGTGGCGGGGGAGGACGCTGGACAGACCTGGTGCACCTAAACGCGTAGTGAGGGTGTGCTGGGAACGTCTAGCAGAGGCCCCAGTCCGCGAGATCTTCAACGCACACCTCCGGCAGAGCTTCAACAGCATTCCGAGGGAGACTGGGGACATTGAGTCCGAATGGACCATGTTCAGCGTCTCCATTGCCGAAGCTGCTGCATTGAGCTGCGGCCAAAAGGTGGTTGGTGCCTGCCGTGGTGGTAATCCCCGAACCAAATGGTGGACACCAGAGGTGAAGGGAGCCACCAGGCTGAAGAAGGAGTCCTATCGGGCTTGGTTAGCCTGTGGGACTCCGGAGGCAGCCGACAGGTATCGACAGGCTAAGCGGAATGCGGCTTGGGCAGTGGCTGAAGCAAAAACTCGGGTGTGGGAGGAGTTCGGAGAGGCCATGGAAAAAGACTTTCGGACTGCCTCGAAGAGATTCTGGCAAACCGTCAGGCGTCTCAGGAGGGGAAAGCGGTGCTCTACCTACACTGTGTATAGTGCTGGCGGAGCGCTGCTGACGTCGACTGAGAAAATTGTCAGGCGGTGGAAGGAATACTTCGAGGACCTCCTTAATCCCACCGACACGTCTTCCGAGGAGGAAGCAGAGTCTGGGGATGAGGGGAATGACCCGCCAATTTCCAGGGGCGAGGTCACTGAGGCAGTTAAACAACTCCTTGGTGGCAGAGCCCCTGGTGTTGATGAGGTCCGCCCCGAGTTCCTGAAGGCTCTGGACGTTGTAGGGCTGTCCTGCTTGACACGCCTCTGCAATGTTGCGTGGACATCAGGGGCAGTACCTGTGGACTGGCAGACCGGGGTGGTGGTCCCCATCTTTAAGAAAGGGGACCGGAGGGTGTGTTCCAACTACAGGGGGATCACACTCCTCAGCCTCCCTGGGAAAGTCTATGCCAGGGTGCTGGAAAGGAGAGTTTGTCCGCTAGTCGAACCTCGAATACAGGAGGAACAATGCGGTTTTCGTCCTCGTCGCGGAACACTGGACCAGCTCTTTATCCTCTCGAGGGTACTTGAGGGTGCATGGGAGTTTGCCCAACCAGTCTACATGTGTTTTGTGGACTTGGAGAAGGCATTCGACCGTGTCCCTCGGGGTGTCCTGTGGGAGGTGTTGCGGGAGTATGGGGTGTCTGGCCCATTGCTACGGGCCATTCGATCCCTATACAACCATTGTAAGAGCTTGGTTCGCATTGCCGGTGTGGTGGGGCGTGGTCTGCGGTGCCGTGCAGGGAGGGCGGACGCACCTGCACGGCATCCTTAATCACGCCCGCCTAGTTAAAAACACGGGGACTGAGGGGTTTGGGGGGGTTGTGGTGTGGTGAGATGTAAATAAAGATGACTCTGAACGTTGCTCCGTGGTCCCGCCGTGTCTTATTCACGCCACATTGGTGCCGAAACCCAGGAGGCAGCACGGCGGGTCCATATCGGAGCCAGGGAATGGAGGAGCTGGCCCAGAGGGTGGCCGAAATGGCGGCCGCCCAGCGGGAGCAGGCGGCGGAGGTGCGTCGCCAGCAGGAAGAGCTGCAGGACCAGTCCGAGCGGCACCTGGAAAGGATTGGGGAGCTGGCGGCGCTGCTCTGGGCCTGGGCGCCACCCCCACAGGTGTGTCCCGAGGACAGTGAAGCGGTGGAGGAGCCGCGTGAGGCACCTCAGCAGCCGGAGGTGGCAGACGAGGCGCGCGGGGATCTGCGCCTGCCGGAGGAGGGGGAACAGCCAGGTGAAGGGCTGCTCCTGCCGGGAGTGGTGGATGAGCCGCTCCAACCGGAGGCGGCAGACGAGGTGCGCGAGGGTCTGCGCCGGTTGGAGAAAGAGGAGCTGCACGAGGGGCTGCTCGAGCCGGGAGTGGCGGCGGAGGGAGCAGTAGTGACGGAGGAGTCGCGCTATGGGCTGCTCCAGCAGGGAGCGACAGCGGTGACGGAGGGGCCGCGCAAGGAGCTGGAGGTCCCAGTGCCAGGGGAGCTTGCTCGAGTGGAACTGGCGAGCGAGGCGGGCGCCACGCTTGAGATCGCCGTGCTCGCCAGACCGGCCTCACCACCACCAGAGGCCTGTACACGCCACACCTCTGCCCAGCCACCTGTGAGCTGGGGCTCACGCTTGTGCCGGCCGCGCCGGGTGCACCTGTCACGTGTCCGACTTCCGAACCAGCTTTGCCTGCGCCGCTGGATTCGCGGGCGGCCGCCTGAACTCGCACCTCCCCGTCGCTTGGCCGGGGCCTGGGGGTGCCAGCTGTCCGGGCTGATTCCCTCTCCCACTGGCGGTGGGGGAGTAGGTTCGGCCGGATGGCTCCCCGGCCTCAATCGGGCGATGGGGGTATGTGGTGGGGCGTGGTCTGCGGTGCCGTGCAGGGAGGGCGGACGCACCTGCACGGCATCCTTAATCACGCCCGCCTAGTTAAAAACACGGGGACTGAGGGGTTTGGGGGGGTTGTGGTGTGGTGAGATGTAAATAAAGATGACTCTGAACGTTGCTCCGTGGTCCCGCCGTGTCTTATTCACGCCACAGCCGGCAATAAGTCGGACTCGTTCCCGGTGGGTGATGGGCTCCGCCAGGGCTGCCCTTTGTCTCCGGTTCTGTTCATAATTTTCATGGACAGGATTTCTAGGCGCAGCCAAATGGCGGAGGGCTTTCGCTTTGGTGGCCTCAGAATCTCATCTCTGATTTTTGCGGATGATGTGGTTCTGTTGGCTTCATCGGTTCGCAGCCGAGTGTGAAGCAGCGGGAATGAGGATCAGCACCTCCAAATCTGAGGCCATGGTTCTCAGCCGGAAAAGGGTGGAGTGCCCACTCCGGGGTCGGGGATGAGTTCCTGCCCCAAGTGGAGGAGTTCAAGTATGTCGGGGTCTTGTTCGCGAGTGATGGGAGAAGGGAGCCGGAGATCGACAGACGGATTGGGGCTGCAGTAATGCGGGCGCTGCACCGGTCCGTCGTGGTGAAGAGGGAGCTGAGTGTAAAAGCGAAGCTCTCAAGTTACCGGTCGATCTACGTCCCTACCCTCACCTATGGCCACGAGCTGTGGGTAGTGACCGAAAGAACGAGATCACGGATACAAGCGGCAGAAATGAGCTTCCTCCGAAGGGTGGCTGGCCTCTCCCTTAGAGATAGGATGAGAAGTTCGGCCATCCGGGAGGGGCTCAGAGTAGAGCAGCTGCCGCTCCACATCGAAGGGAGCCAGCTAAGGTGGTTCGGGCATCTGACAAGGATGCCCCCTGGGTGCCTCCTGGGTGAGGTGTTCCAGGCATGTCCCACCGGGAGGAGGCCCCGGGGCAGACCCAGGACACGCTGGAGAGATTATATCTCTCGGCTGGCCTGGGAACGCCTTGGTGTTCCCCCGGATAAGCTGGAGGATGTGGCTGGGGAGAGGGAGGTCTGGGCCTTTTTGCTTAGGCTGCTGCCCCCGCGACCCGGCCTCTGATAAAGCAGATTAAGATGGATGGATGGATGGATGGAAAGACAATTTTGCATATCAGGTGATAATTTAAAAAACAAACAAACATCATCAACAGTGTAATTATTTATTTAAAGAAGACAAACTCCAGAATTAGTCTGTGAAAAACAAAGTACACTTCTTGTTAACGTCTTGAACCACTTTCAGTTATTCTGTTGTAGATTTACTTTGTGTGTTTAAGATGATCGGTTATCGCCCAGACAGCCGGACATTTGACTCTAGACTAGTTTAGTGTACGGAGGAGTTCAGGGTCAGCAGGGTGTCCGGGTCCCATCCTCTGAAAACCAACCTAAACCGTCATCTCTGCACCACCTTGCTCGTTAGTTGGTATGAGGTGTTTGTTTTCACATGTGGTGCAGGCACCTCCCCTTGTGTGTCCAAAGGACGTTATTCCACAAGTCTTGTGGTTTGTTCAGACACAACAACTTTGCAAACCTAAACCATGCTGCCGTCTTCTCATGTTCAGAGAGAAGTGGACTTTTCCTACAACCATTGCAACAAGCCAGTCTTATTCTAATTGTATGGTCATGAACTTTAACCTTAACATGCTTACAGAGGTTTGTAACATGTAATGTTTTACAGGTCATCGTTAAGCTGTAAGCAGCTGAAAGCTTACCTGTTACTCAAAAGTTTACTTGTCAAACCTATTAAAGTGTACTATTTGCTTTATTAGTTTATTAACATTGTTTAAAAATGTGCAGAGTAATTTTGTATTTTTTACTCTTTTTTTTTCTGTATGTAGCATGAGACAAATAGCAGCTGGTTCAACCTGACAGCCCAGGAGATTCAGCCTTTGTACTACCACCAGACTCTAGGGGGACTCGGGTGGCTGAGAAGCTCTGGCTGCCCGAAGGACGCCTGGAATGGAAGTTGTTCGCTGCTGCTCGACGGACTCATCCCTGCAAGCCACACCACTCCAGTTTGTGCCAAGTGTGTGGGTTTGTTTGATTGAGGCTTTATTTTGTTTTAGTTTCTACCTTATTTTCACATAGAAAACTCAGAACTGCAGTCTAAGGCACATATGGAACAGCTCATTTCTCTTTTTTTTTCCCTTGATTCAGGATCTTCTCCATCCATGTACCCCTGCCGTCCAGTACACTGGTGAGCCTCATCTACAAGGCGTCTCCTGAGATCGCAGTCTCCTTGGAGCTGAAGACGACTGATGCCAGTCAGTGCACACACGTCGATGTCCAGGAAATCCAACGTGAGTTTCTTAAGACCCTTCAAAAAATCTTTTTGAATCACCACCATTAAGCCTGACAGGGAATCACTACTCATTTCGCACAGTCAAAACCCTCTCTGCTTTAGTTTGGTTTACATTATAGTTGAGAACATTTAAGGAGCAGACTAATTAAAAACTGACTGATTTTCATGTGTGAAATTAAGTTTGTACGGCTGTTGGTTGTTTTTATAAACTGTTACCTTATTGAGTTTCATTATAGACAGTTTACCCAGCGAGTGCCTCTTTAAAAACGAGAAAAAGGACCCTTCCTTTGGTGAGTGGTGTAGATATTTAGACTTTGCAGTGTTTCAATCCAAACTATATGAAATTACTATTCTTCAATGGCTGGAAACTATAGACTGTATACAAAAGATGGATTAAGAGACTCATCCATTGGTTTCTGGATTCCACAGGTTAAAACCTCAGCGTTGGCACTGAGCTGTTTGAATATTAAACTGTATGATTGTGAGAATAGTCTGGCTTATAGACACTCTAAGCAAAACTCTTGCTTAAATCAGAATAATTCCATTTATTTAGAGATATGGGTTTTTTTGCTTTTGACGCCTCAATTCTCTTGTGATTTCTCAAAGAGACGGAAGGCAAAATATAGAGTTTGTCAAAAGAAGTGTTGCAGCGATGTTCTGGATGAGGAAAATGTGTTTATTGAACATTACAGTGCGCAAACCTGTTCTGGCAGACCTGCAAATAAAGAACTTTAAACATGTTTACAGCACAGTATGGGCACTTCGAGGCCATTAGGTCTCATACAAAAACCAATATTCAATAAACAAAACCTTTGTAGAGCCATCCTATTGGTCCCTAATTCCTTTAGCAGCACATCATCCATCCAGAGTCATAAAGGAGTATCCTCATGATTTAGGCCATTTAGTACGTTTGTTTAACTTAATTTTTAACTGCTATTAAAAAAATCTAACACTGGGATAAATAAAATATTTGTTATCTTATTTTAAGAAGAACAAAGAGCCCAGCAACAGATGGTGTGGCCCCCACAGAGCCCTGATCTTAACACCGGGGATTATGTCCGGGGTTGCATGAGGAGACATAAGATACTGACATTTTAAATCCACAGAAGAACTGTGGCAAGTTCTCCAAGATGCTGATCAACAGGCCTTAAACAGTGTGCTGAGGTGAACTGGTGCTATAAAAGGCACCAGTACATGTTGTGTGTGTGTGTGTGTGTGTGTGTGTGTGTATGTGTATATATATATATATATATATATATATATATATATATATATATATATATATATATATATATATATATATATATATATATTAATGTCTCAATTTATTACATAGTGCTGTTGGTCAGGCTTAGGGGCTTTAGTTTCACACAGTTGCTGATACTTCATCATTTATTGAAGGTTTGTGATCCTGCCTCCAAATCACACAGCAAGTCGAGTCGTTGTTGGGTGTTTTTGTGTGTCTATAGTTAACAGTGTATCCCCTGAAGTACTGGATGACGAGCACCAGTTAGTGAACAAGTTCACTCAGCTATGTGGAAACTTGAACCACAATGGTTGGACCATGAGGTGTGTGGAGCACTAACAGTTGAGTGATTTTAATTTCTCCAAAGAGTTGAAGTTCTTGGACTTATTTTTTTCCCCATGTTTGTGAGCAGGTGTTCACAGCTGGAGCTTCACTGCTGCACTCTTCGAGAAGTTTGTGTGAAGATCGAACGCATCGGACAGCCTGAGGACAGGCCTTTCAGCTGCAGGGTGGGAGAACTCATGGTGAGACAGTGGGAGCAAGTACTCCTCGATGTATTACTCTGTGCCTGCTGTTAGAGATTAGAATGTAAGCTTGGATCCATAAATAATAATGATAATACATTTTATTTATAGGCGCCTTTAAAGACCTTTAAGGTCACCTTACAGTACGACAAAATAAAAGCATAAGGTAAACAACAAAAAAAATAAGCCCTACACACTGGGCTTGTGTGGGGTTATTTTGTGGTATTTGGTACACATTTTATTAGCCACACATGACATGAAGACAAATGTAAAGTTACTGATAAATATGTTTATTCCAGTCCACTTGAGATTAAACTGGGAGAATACACTCCAAGTTTGAAGCTGATTAAATGAACAGGTTTCAAGACAGACAAAGAAATGATGGACAGAGGTTTTTTGCCAACTATAACAATATCAGCAGTAAGGTTACCAGTTTTCTTTGAGAAGTAATCTATTCAAAATTTGAATTTAAATCTGGTTCTAGCATGTTTCTTATTCGTCTCTTTCTACAAGGTCTTAGATGTAGCTAGCCTGCAGGTGCCCCCAGACAGGATTCACGGTGTGTGCATTGATGACGTGGTGTGGCTGCGTGGGGCTGGAACCTCACTCCTCAATGCCACTCTGCGCTGGGACTACCCTGGCAACCTCGTACGTCACTTCAAGGTGTACTGGCGACAGCTGAGAGGACCTCATCCCAGCATCCCCCCCGGTCAGTTGGTTCTGGTGGGTCGCTCGTATTCCAATTTGTTCAGGGTGACGGAACTGAGAGTGCCAGAACCTCCTGGCCTGTTGGAGCTGGTGGTGGAGCCAGTGATCAAGATGGGTTTCCCAGTCCCAGAGAGCCACTGGGGAAGAAGAAGCCTCAGCTACACAAAGGATTCCTCGAAATGAATTTTACACAAATACCAACCAGTAGCATCTTCATTTACTCTCATGCTACGACTGTTACTATCACACCTGTGAAGCAGAATGTGGAGAAATGCCTTAATTTGTTTCAGGATCAGTGTGCATCAGTGATGTAATCACCAATCTCGTCCCAGTGTAGTAGAAGCTTAAAGAAACATGTCAAACATCTTGTGAAATGTGAATTGAGGCTGTGTAAGTATACTTATGAATACAGCTTTGTAACATTTTACATCCTGTTTAAGATCTAGTTATTAACAAGAATGTTCAACAATAAAACTGGATAACTAAAGGATATTTTCAAAAATTTAAATTGAAGGGATAAAAGCAATATGTAACCTGTACGAAAATGCAAATATGATCCATATTTGGGTCAAATAAGTCTGGTGTCTGGGCATTCCAGACAAGAAAAGAAAGAAAGAAATTTGTTAAATTTGATAGTTTTGATCAGTTATGTGTAAAGCCAGTAGCATTCTAAACAAAAGAAAGGTGCACCTTACCCTTATACAGCCCACACAAATATATCAACAGCAGTGATCACAAAACGGTGTATAACTGAAGGCAGTAGTGAGATCTTTAACCAGGTCTTCCCATTAACACCTGACCTGGCCAGAGGGTCAGTCAATGAGCTCGTCAATAGCTTCAATGCAAAAATGTTAAATGTAATGGACACAATTGCTCCCATTAAGGTGAAGGTTATCTCTGGAAGGAAAAAGTCTCCATGGAGAAACTGAGTGTAGGAAAGCTGAGCGCAGATGGAGAAAAACAAACCTCCAGGTTCATTATGACATCGATAAAGAGAAACTTCACAATTATAATTTACAACTGAGGAGTGCAAGAAGGTCCTACTTCTCTGACATCATCACTAAAAACAGCCATAATGCTCGGGTCTTATTTTCTACAGTTGACAGGCTAACAAACCCTCCTGTGTCAGTGGCAGCTGAACTTCATTCAACCATGGCCTGCAATGACTTTGGCAAATTCTTCACAGAAAAAATCCAAAATATTAGACAAGCAATTGGTACATCAACAGCAGATCCAGAATATGTACTGTGTCCACCATCAAACAGTTTCACCCTATTAACAGCAAAGACCTGGAGGACATCTTAGGTCAACTGAACTCCTCCTCTTGCTGTTTAGATGTCCTGCCAACAAGTTTTTTCAAAAAGGTCTCAAAGACTTTAGAGTCAGACCTGTTACAGATCGTCAACTTTTCTTTATTATCAGGTGTGTTTCCAGAATCACTAAAAACTGCTGTAATCAAACCTATACTGAAAAAGGACAATCTTGACAAGACACAAATGAACAACTACAGGCCGATCTCAAATCTCCCATTTTTAAGTAAGATCATTGAAAAAGCAGTTTCTCAACAGCTCAATTACTTCTTAAAACAGAATAACTGCTATGATGCCTTCCAGTCAGGTTTTAGACAGAACCACAGCACTGAAACCGCTCTGACCAAAGTGTTTAATGACATATGTCTGAATACAGACAGTGGAAAAATGTCAGTCTTAGTTTTACTGGATCTCAGTGCAGCATTTGACACAGTTGACCACAACATATTACTGAAACGACTGGAGAACTGGGCAGGACTTTCAGGAACTGTACTAAACTGGTTCAAAACATACTTAGAAAACAGGACATACTTTGTATCAATAGGTAACTTCACATCTGAGCAGACAAGTATCACATGTGGAGTTCCCCAAGGTTCCATCTTGGGACCCCTTCTGTTTAACATTTACATGCTCCCACTGGCACAGATTATAAAGAACAACAAAATAAACTATCATAGCTATGCAGATGACACACAAATATATATCACAATGTCACCAGGAGCCCGAGGCCCTGTACAGGCTCTTGGTAAGTGCATTGAGGAAATGAATGACTGGTTGTGCCACAATTTTCTCCAACTAAACAAAAACAAAACTGAGGTAATAGTCTTTGGCGCCAAAGAAAAACGATTACAGGTCACCAGAGAACTTCAATCTATACATCTAAAAACCACAAACCAGGCGAGAAATTTGGGTGTAGTTATGGATGCAGACCTAAACTTAGAAAAACACATTAAGACAATAACAAAGTCAGCTTACTATCACCTCAAGAATATTTCAAGGATAAAAGATCTGATGTCTCAACAGGACCTGGAAAAACTAGTCCATGCATTCATCTTTAGTAGGCTTGCTTACTGTAACAGCATCTTTACAGGTCTACCTAAAAAATCAGTCAAACAACTACAGCTCATTCAGAACTCTGCTGCTCGAGTCCTCACTAAGACCAAAAAAGTGGACCACATCAGTCCAGCTCTGAGGTCTTTACACTGGCTGCCTGTCCGTCAGAGGATAGACTTTAAAGTTCTAATACTGGTCTATAAAGCTCTGAATGGTTTAGGACCAAAATACATCAGTGACCTCCTGACCCAGTATGAACCTTCCAGATCCCTCAGGTCATCTGGATCCGGTCTTTTATCAGTTCCCAGAGTCAGAACCAGACACGGAGAAGCTGCATTCAGCTTTTATGCTCCTTATATCTGGAACAAACTCCCAGAAAGCCTCAGATCAGCTGAAACACTCAGTTTATTTAAATCCAGGTTGAAGACTCACCTATTCTCAGCTGCATTTGAATAAAGCACCAAATCCACACTTTTAAGCTTAAATTTCAAAACTAACATTTTAACTACTGATTTTATCTATTGTTCTGATTTTATCTGTTTTGATTTTATATACTGTTTTGTTTGTTTGTTTGTTTGTTAATTAGTTAATTTGTTTGTTTGCTTGTTTTAATCAATTTTAAACCATGCTTTTTATTTGTTTTTGTTTCTAATGTCTCTGTAAAGCACTTTGAATCACCTTGTTGTTGAATTGTGCTATACAAATAAACTTGCCTTGCCTTATACTGTTTTATGTCTTTGTCTGAATATCTAATCACAGTCTGTATAAGTGAATACAATCAAATCTACAGCCATGCTAACTGCTATAATAACTAAGCTAATACAATGCTAATATTAGCATGCTAACATACTATGCCGGTATCTTTTTATCTTTTATTTATATATTCTTTGATACATCTTTTTTTTTTTCTTTTTCTTTTTTTTTTGCCTGTCCCGTTTGGCTCTTTTGCATCAGAATTATTGTCTAAAGGCTAAGAAAGATGCCCAACGGATTTACTTTACCAAATTGACCATCCCAGCCTTGCCATAATGGTCCATTTGATTCACCTTTTATTGTTTATTTTATTTTCACTTACTGAATACTGGGGGAAAGAAGGGGAGAAAGAAAGAGGGAAAGAGAAACAGCTGAGAAGAGGGACGGGGGAGAAGGGCACAAAACAAAAACCAACAGAATGAGCAGAAAAAAAAAGAAGAAAAAAAATGCATATATCAATCACCTGGGTCACCTGCTGAGAAAGAAAAAAGAAAACAAGCAGAAGAAAACAAGAGTAATAGAATAAACAACATCACAATGATTATGGGAATATGACAGTAAATACTAAATATTAAACATTATTGTGCAGCACATAAGATCAACAGAACACAGTGTGCTTTGAGGTAGGAGCCAAAAAGGGTGTAGTTTGTGGGTGTGATCACCCGTGTGTACACCTGTGAGCATGGACGCGCTTGTTTTTTTTTTTTTTAAAGGTTCCTTCATGTAATGATCTGCTAGAGGGTGTGGGGGGGCCACAGCCCCGTCCTCCAGGGTATGAAGCAGGTATGGAGGAGATCAAAACTCCAGACATCCAGAGGCCCCCAGAACACAAGAGACCAAGGAAGACCAACAGAGGGGCAGCCGCGCCACTGTCCCAGAAAGAGCTGAGGAGAGTCCCAGATGAGGGCTCACTCAGCAGCCGCGGAGCAGAAGCCAGGGGGAGTTGCAGTGACGCGCCCGTGAGCTCCGCCGGCAGCCAGCCGTGCCTGAGTGACCGAGCCCCAGGCCGAGAGGCCGAGGGCACCCCACCTCCGAAGTGGCCCGAGCGGGCCAGGCCAGGCCCCGATAAGCGGCCGCCAAGGAGTGAGCCGGTGTGTACCTGGACGCCCATCCCCGGACACAAAGAACCACCAACGCACCGATGTCTGAGGGAGTCCGCCACTGGCAGGGGAAGTGGTGGTAGGGGGAGATAGAAACCTCAGGCCCTCCAAACCTTGGAGGGCCTGAGATGTCCCCAGAGAGGTGGCGCCTGACACCCAACCTGACATATAGACACAGAAATACAGGCACACACATATACAAACATCCATTCCCACCCTCATGCTCTCATATGCACTTACTCCACACTCAACCAACGTGGAGACAGACATAAAGAGACGCTGTACACACGATCACACTCCCCAAGCGTACTCTACGAACCGGGTCTAGGTACCCTTGCCCCTGGAGGGGGGAACTGCATCCAGACCCAGGTGGTGTTACCCTTTTCCCTGCGGTGGGGGGAGGCAGACCGCCCCGACTCCGCAGCAGCAGGGAGGCACCACACTCCAGACCGCAGTCGGACGGCCAACTCCTCCTCCTAGCCCCCCCGCTCCAGCAGGTCGCAGAGAATGGGGGTGAGAGAAGACTCCAAACCTCCTTCCACCCGCTCATTGTAGTGTTGATGCATTTAAAACCCAGGAGGGCATGGAGCTACCTGCCAGAGAGCAGCAGGTAAGCGCATGGTCCCTCCTGCTAGCCCTCAATGTCTACGTGTATTTAACATTGAGAGGTGGGCAACGACGCCAGGGGTGGGGTGTACACCCTGATGGTACTTTGGATTCCGTGTATCGTGCCCACCCCCAAGATCCTATATGTATGTGTAATGAGAGTGTGAGTAATGTGAATGTCTAAGTTGTGGGATAAAATTGAGGCAGAGGCAGCCAGAAGGGGACGGGGGGTAGCCTCCTCTGCACCCTGGTGACATACCCCTACTTAGGGATGGGTATCGTTTAGGTTTTATCCGATACCGGTGCCAAATCGGTACTTTTGAAACGGTGCCGGTGCTTAAACGGTGCTCGAACCGGTGCTTAAAGAATGGAGAACACAAACTTTGTCCAAAAACCTCTCATGTTCAGCTGGTGTTTTTTGTAAAAAGATAACAATGTTAGCCTTTTCTGCAGCTATGGGGCATATATGGCATCACTCTTGGCTGGAAGCAGTGCTTAATCAATGGAAAAAACACAAACTTTGTCCAAAAACCTCTCATGTTTAACTGTTTCCCACTTTTTCTTTAGTCATTTTAGCCTTTCTGGCCAGGGTGAAGGGAGTATCTGCCATCAAACAAGAAGACAGCCGCATGTAGCTATGATGATGTTTGCTAGTTCACCTTACATGCATTAATGTAATAACGTGGTTAGCCTACTCAACGTAAATTACACACGAACAACATGAAGCTACTCATGCAGAGAAGAACGGCTGCTGCTGCCATCATCACCCGTCATCATTTCTGCTACACTGGCAGGGCTAGGGGCCAGGACTCTATTCTTCGGGTTTTTGGGGGATGTTGCTCCGGGTCCGATAACTGGCAACCCACCCGACGTGCACGGTGTGAGGTCTCGCAGCAAGCTATCAAATACGGCGCATTTCTCGGCTTTTAAAAAAAACGCTATGCGTCGCCAGCTGTTTAATCGGATTCTTGGTGTTACCTCCTTTGACAGTATCACAGTATCAGCTTAAAGCACTTGTTGCAGGCTGCTGAGTTTGCATATTTTGCTGTGAAGTACAGCCAGACTTTTGACCGCTTCGCCTTGGGCATTTTTAATCTGTAGCTCTGCTCTAACAGAACGTACGTACCTGGCCCCGCCTACTATCCTCGGAAACGTAAAATGATTGGCTAGAAGTGTATCACAGCTCAGGAAAAAAAAGCACCGAAATAAAGCACCGAAATGTGCGCTGCTTTTCGGTCTGGTTACTACCGTTTATGTCAGAACCGGTGCCATCATGGCACCGGACACCGGTACCCATCCCTACCCCTACTCCAAGGTCCTGCATGTGTGGGTGGTTGTGGTGGAGCGGGAAGAGGGAGGCAGCTGGAGATGGGGAGGGAAGGAAGGGAGGGGCACGTGACCCCTCCCTGGGGCCAGCTCCCTCGCTGACCCCAGTAGGCACTCCCATACTCCGCGACCCGCCAGGGAAAGGGGGCCCAGGCCCATCCAGACCGGGGCCCAGCGCAGCAGCGCCTCCCGGCCCCACAGAGCCCGGGACAGTCCACCCAACCCCACCACAGAGAAAAATGCACCCACCCCACCATCCACTCATCTTCCAGACTACATAAGACAATAAACACCCAGGCTGAGATCTTCCTCCACCTCTCCTGTATCTCCCCCTCCTGCAGAGAGAGCCCCTGAGGAGAGGAAAGCTCCTGCAAGATGTGACAATCTTCCCCACCAGTTGAAGAGCCCCCCAGGTGGCTCGATGCACCGGCGGCACCCTGCTCCAGGGCTGGGCCCCCGTGCACCCACCCGCCCACAACCCCGGCAACACACCAACCAGGACCCAAGCCCCCGAGGCCCGGCCAGAGACGGAGCGCCCCCAGAACCTCACGCCCATCCCGGACCCACCCAGAGGCAGCCAGGCTACCAGGTCAGTAACCCACGTCCGTCAGCACAGACCCTCCCCTAGCCCCGCTGCACGCAGCCGTGAGGAAACAGTCACCTGAGAGCCAACAGAGCCCCTAACCGGACATGACCACTACCCCGGGTTGAGCCCCCCAAGGAAGATGCCTCCGGGGAACCCCCCGACGCCCTAAGCCTGTCCCTACCCCCACACCAATCACAACAGTGAAGGCGGGACCAAACTATGACCCCCCCCACCCCCACCAGGTGATGGAGCTGATCAAAGGAGCCCAGAGCAATTGATCTGATGTGGTGGCAGAGGCTGTATCAAGACTAATGTAATCTAATAGATAATTTCTATATTGGTTAGAATTAAGATTATTTTTATTTTTCCAGTTCATGAGGACTGTTTTCTTGGCTATGCATAGGGCAGTGAAAACCATATGGGCGATATTCTTATCTGTAGTGACATTATCTAAGCTGCCCAACAAACACACTAAGGGGGAAGTTGGAATGTTACATTTCAGACACTTCGATAAGTCTTCACATATCTCGCGCCAAAACTTTTGAACTGGTGGACAGAACCAAAGAGCGTGGATATAATTGTCCGGTGAGTTGGTTTGGCAGTGTGAGCAGTTGTTGGTAGACGTAAAGCCCATCTTGAACATCCGATGACCTGTATAGTGCACTCTATGTAATATTTTGTATTGAATTAATTGAAGACTGGGATTTCTAATTAGATGAAAGGTTTTTAAGCAAATCTGAGACCAGAAGTTTTGGTCTAAGTTAACTGATAAATCCGCTTCCCATTTTGCAATAGGAAGTGATATTGATTCATCTGTTTTAGAAAGCATTCTGTATATTTTGGATAGTAATTTGGGGGTTTTAAGAGTAAGAAATTGAACCACACTTGGTGGTGTTTGTAGTTCAACTTGACCCGGTTTAAATTTCTTTTTTACTATGGATTTAATTTGTTGATATTCTAAAAATCTTTTCTTGTTGATCCCATATTGTGTAACTAGTCCGTCAAATGAAATAAATTCTGTTCCTTCTAGTATATGTTCTAAATATTTGATTCCTTTACCACTCCAATCTGAAAAGTTTATCATATTATTGTTTTGTAATATGTCAGGGTTGTTCCAGATAGGTGTACGTTTGCATGGGATTAATGAAGACGCCGTCAATTTTAGAAACTCCCACCATGCTGTCAGAGAAGAGCTGATGTTGATGCTTTTAAAGCATTCATGTCGTTGGATGTTTGAGCTGATAAATGGTAGGTCTGAGATCTCTAGATTATTGCAAAGTGCTTGTTCTACATCTAGCCAAGGTTCATCTAAGAGGGTATGTTTTAGCCATCCTGAGATAAACTGAAGCCTGTTGGCTAAGAAGTAGTGCTGAAAGTTAAGCAGTTCTAGTCCTCCTTTATCCTTGGTCTTTTGTAGTGTTTTTAAGCTTATACGTGGGGGTTTATTTTTCCAAAGGAATTTGGACATACATGAATCCAGAGATCTGAACCAATCTTGTGGCGGTTTAGTTGGGATCATTGAGAATAAATAATTTATTTTTGGTAAGACCGTCATTTTTATAGCGGCAACCCTTCCCATGAGTGATATGGGTAGACATTTCCATCTAGCCAGATCATCTTCTACCTTCTTTAAAAGTGGGATATGGTTTAATTTAGTTAGATCTGCAAGCTTGGGAGAAACATTAATACCTAAATATTTTATATTTCCCGATTGCAGTGGTGTAGAAGAGGAATTATGGAAGGAGCAATTAATCGTTAGAACTGTAGATTTTGACCAGTTAATTGAGTAATCTGATATTCTTGCAAAAGAGTTTATCAATTCAATCACCCCAGAGATATTGGTTTGTGAATTTTGGAGAAAGAGTAACACATCATCCGCATAAAGGCTGATTTTATGTTCCACGTTCTTGCATTTTATGCCCTTAATTACTGAATTCTGTCTAATTGCTGCTGCTAGTGGTTCAATAAAAATTGCAAACAGTGAAGGGGAGAGTGGGCATCCCTGCCTGGTGCCCCTCAAGAGACAGAAGCTGGAGGATGTTTGGTCATTTGTTTTGACACAAGCTGTTGGGGAATTATATAATATTTTTAACCAGTTTATGAAAGAGGATCCAAAACCAGATTTGTGTAATTTTGCAAATAGAAATTTCCAGTTAACTCTGTCAAATGCTTTTTCTGCGTCTAAAGAGAATATTGTAGTTTCTAGGTTTTTACTGTATGAGTAGTCTATCAAATTAAGTAATCTACGTGTATTTGTTGATGAGTGCCTACCTTTTATGAAACCAGTTTGGTCAGGATGAATTAAGAGGGGGGTTATTTTCTCCAGTCTCTTTGAGAGAGCTTTGCAGATTATTTTAAGGTCTACATTTATAAGGGATATTGGACGATAGCTTGAGGGATATACAGGGTCTTTGCCTGGTTTTAGCAGGAGATTAATGTTTGCAGAATTCATATTTGATGGAAGTCTGCCCTTTTCTTTGATTTCCAACAACGTTCTGTCGAAAACTGGTGCCAGAATCGACCAGAATTCTTTGTAGAATTCTGCAGGAAAGCCGTCTGGACCTGGAGCCTTATTATTGTGCATACTTATCAGGGCTTCCTGGAGTTCACCTGGTGTCAGTGGTGAATCCAGTGCCATTGCTTGAGTGTCCAATAATTTTGGAAGAGTTATGTTGTCCAAAAACTGATCAATTTCTTTTTTAGATGGGTTTATTTGTGGTGAATACAACGTTTTATAGAAATCCCTGAAAATGTTGTTTATTTGTATCGGATCATATATTGTGTTCCCAGATGTTGAACAGCACATATAGTTGTTTTTTCTTTCTTTATTTTTAGCTGGTTTGCTAGAAATTGACCGGATTTATTACCATGTTCATAATTTTGTAGGCGTAGTCTTTGTACTAAGAATTCTGTTTTTTTTATCAATTATCTCATTTAATTCTAGTTTTGTTTTGCATATTTTGTTCAATGTTTCCTGATCTTGGTGGGACGCATAGGCTTCTTCTAGTGATTTGATGTTTTTTTCTAATTCCTGAATATTTTTGTTTTCTTTTTTCTTTTTATGTGATGAGAAAGAAATTATTTTACCTCTCATCACAGCTTTCCCTGCTTCCCATAGAACAGAAGCTGATGTTTCGGGAGTGTCATTATAGTCCAAATATGAAGTCCACTCTTTTTTAAAATATTTAATAAAGTCTTCATCTTTAAGTAGTGATATATTAAATCTCCAGTTTTTTCTTGGCGTAGTATTATTCTTGTGCATTAGTGTTAAAGATACAGGACCATGATCGCTGACAGCTATAGGATGAATCTCAGTGTCTGAAATGTCGCTCAGCAGTGAGCTGCTGACCAAAAAATAACCCAGACGAGAGTAGGAGTGATGGACAAGTGAGAAAAAAAGTATATTCCTTACTGGTGGGGTGAAGGGAGCGCCATGCATCGCAAAGACCAAAGTCGCTCATATACTGTTTGATTATATTTGTGGACTGCCAATTACGCTGAGTTCCTGCTGTATTGAGCCTATCCATGTCTTCATTTAGTCCAAGGTTGAGGTCGCCTCCAAGAACAAGTGTGCCATCTAAGTGTTCAGAGAGTGCACTGAAAAAACCATGAAAGAATGAGGGATCATCAACATTTGGACCATATACACTTGCAATACATAGCTTTTTATCAAGTATAGATAGTTTAATGATTAAGAATCTGCCCTCTGGATCTATAACTGTATCGAGTACTGTGAAATTAATATTTTTATGTATTAAAATTGCTACTCCCCTTTGTCTAGAATTATAACAAGCTGAGAACACATTGGGAAACTCAGGTGTTTTAAGTTCATTCGAACCTCTAAGAGGTCTGTGGGTCTCTTGTAATAGGACAACATCCGCCTGTAGTTTTTTGAGTTGGTTAAATATTTTTAACCTCTTTTCTCTGGAGCCAGCTCCATTTATATTCCATGTAATGAACCTCAGTGTACCCATAGATGTTTGTGTATAACTAGGGATGTATGCTGTGTGCGTCGCTTAGACAGGTGGAGAGAATACGTCACTTGTTCATAAATAAAGAGAAGGAGAGAGAGAAAAAATGTGTGGCGAGATGCTCCCTGAGTCTGACTATGTGTTTGCATATTTACTAATATGAGTAGGCTTGGCTTAAGTGTGTGTATCCTAAACGACTGTGTGCGCTGTCTGACTGATGTAAATGTGCTGCCGTTGAGTGCATGGTATGTGTTGTATGTGTCGAAATAAAGGATGTTTGTGGATGAGTGTCGAAGCAGGTGATCGAGGCAGTGAAAGGAATAAAGAAAGAAACCAAGGACAGGGGTGAGCAGCATAAAACCAAGAGGGGGAAAGAGAGGGAAAAGAAACGAGAAGAAAAAAAAAACAGAAACAAAACGTAAACATTCCAATTAAATCACTGACGGAGAGTGACGGTGTTAATTCTGCTATGAAATCACACTTTAAGGTGCGATTTGATACCGGTAAGTTAAACAGATGTTAATGCAAGTTAGTGTGAGTGGATAGGGAAATGGTGTAGCTGATTCTTATCTGGTGTGAGGTTAATACAGCCACGGAGTGATGTTGGGGTCGCGGTGGAGCTGTCCGTCCACGTACAGCCGGTCCACAGCGATGACAGCGCGGGAGCCCTTCTGGTTTAAACATCTTAAAAATGTTTAAACCTTCTTGTTTTCTACTGACACTACTGGCGATCTAGCGAATTTTGCAAGTGCCTGAGTATTTTGGCTCTAGTTCATCTGCCTGTTTGTTTTGGCCGTTGTCTCCCTCGGATCCTTACACCTGACTGTTTGGCTTACCTGACTGTCCGTGATGTGGCCTAGCAGGATCTGCGTCTTGCTCGTGTGGGTCTGGATTTTTATGTCATTGGTCTACCGACCTAGTGCTGGACGTTACCAATACTCAGCTGATGAGCTTCTCCGTCTCCGCTTTCACCTGGCTTCTCCACCGCTCAAACTCATAGTACCCCTGTGTCTAATGGGAATTATGTTAGTTTCTGCTTTTATGTGATGAAGTTTTGTGGAGAAAAAAGAAACCCTGACAGTTTCGACCATGTTCGCTAAGCTTTGGTACTAACATGGCCCAGAGCCAAGGTGGCTAAGGTCTATCATCCCACCTAGACAATGGTGAAGCCAGTGCTTAATACCAGCCAAAAAGTAAAGGCTATACAATATTCATTTTTGTGTTATTATTCTTTCGGAGCAAACATAGAGAGATTCTTACAGTACAACATTATTGCATGAAGACGATGATTACATATGGTATGTTTCCTCAAATGTCAAGGAAAGTTCGTTTTAAATGTCAAAGGGTAAACGGATCTTCTGACTGTGCTCAGTGATGGAAGTTTTGGTTGTAATTTAAGGATCCTCAACATCCTCATCATTACTGAAGCAGTGTGGGATCATCTTAACAAAAAAGGCAGCTAAGATCCCAAGAAGCACCTCAGGATGTCTTTCTTCTTCTACAGGGAGTGCAGAATTATTAGGCAAATGAGTATTTTGTCCACATCATCCTCTTCATGCATGTTGTCTTACTCCAAGCTGTATAGGCTCGAAAGCCTACTACCAATTAAGCATATTAGGTGATGTGCATCTCTGTAATGAGAAGGGGTGTGGTCTAATGACATCAACACCCTATATCAGGTGTGCATAATTATTAGGCAACTTCCTTTCCTTTGGCAAAATGGGTCAAAAGAAGGACTTGACAGGCTCAGAAAAGTCAAAAATAGTGAGATATCTTGCAGAGGGATGCAGCAGTCTCAAAATTGCAAAGCTTCTGAAGCGTGATCATCGAACAATCAAGCGTTTCATTCAAAATAGTCAACAGGGTCGCAAGAAGCGTGTGGAAAAACCAAGGCGCAAAATAACGGCCCATGAACTGAGAAAAGTCAAGCGTGCAGCTGCCAAGATGCCACTTGCCACCAGTTTGGCCATATTTCAGAGCTGCAACATCACTGGAGTGCCCAAAAGCACAAGGTGTGCAATACTCAGAGACATGGCCAAGGTAAGAAAGGCTGAAAGACGACCACCACTGAACAAGACACACAAGCTGAAACGTCAAGACTGGGCCAAGAAATATCTCAAGACTGATTTTTCCAAGGTTTTATGGACTGATGAAATGAGAGTGAGTCTTGATGGGCCAGATGGATGGGCCCGTGGCTGGATTGGTAAAGGGCAGAGAGCTCCAGTCCGACTCAGACGCCAGCAAGGTGGAGGTGGAGTACTGGTTTGGGCTGGTATCATCAAAGATGAGCTTGTGGGGCCTTTTCGGGTTGAGGATGGAGTCAAGCTCAACTCCCAGTCCTACTGCCAGTTTCTGGAAGACACCTTCTTCAAGCAGTGGTACAGGAAGAAGTCTGCATCCTTCAAGAAAAACATGATTTTCATGCAGGACAATGCTCCATCACACGCGTCCAAGTACTCCACAGCGTGGCTGGCAAAAAAGGGTATAAAAGAAGAAAAACTAATGACATGGCCTCCTTGTTCACCTGATCTGAACCCCATTGAGAACCTGTGGTCCATCATCAAATGTGAGATTTACAAGGAGGGAAAACAGTACACCTCTCTGAACAGTGTCTGGGAGGCTGTGGTTGCTGCTGCACGCAATGTTGATGGTGAACAGATCAAAACACTGACAGAATCCATGGATGGCAGGCTTTTGAGTGTCCTTGCAAAGAAAGGTGGCTATATTGGTCGCTGATTTGTTTTTGTTTAGTTTTTGAATGTCAGAAATGTATATTTGTGAATGTGGAGATGTTATATTGGTGTCACTGGTAAAAATAAATAATTGAAATGGGTATATATTTGTTTTTTGTTAAGTTGCCTAATAATTCTGCACAGTAATAGTCACCTGCACACACAGATATCCCCCTAAAATAGCTAAAACTAAAAACAAACTAAAAACTACTTCCAAATACATTCAGCTTTGATATTAATGAGTTTTTTTGGGTTCATTGAGAACATGGTTGTTGTTCAATAATAAATTTATTCCTCAAAAATACAACTTGCCTAATAATTCTGCACTCCCTGTACTTAAAGAACTTTCATGAATGCTTACCTAACAGAGTTCAGACTGTTGAAGAATAAACTGTTTTTGCTTTATATGCAGCATTTCCATTTGTTTACACGTTTTCAATAAATCAAGAAGGAGTCCTATCGGGCTTGGTTAGCCTGTGGGACTCCGGAGGCAGCCGACAGGTATCGACAGGCCAAGCGGAATGCGGCTCAGGCAGTGGCTGAAGCAAAAACTCGGGTGTGGGAGGAGTTCGGAGAGGCCATGGAAAAAGACTTTCGGACTGCCTCGAAGAGATTCTGGCAAACCGTCAGACGTCTCAGGAGGGGAAAGCGGTGCTCTACCTGCACTGTGTATAGTGCTGGCGGAGCGCTGCTGACGTCGACTGAGAAAATTGTCAGGCGGTGGAAGGAATACTTCGAGGACCTCCTTAATCCCACTGACACGTCTTCCGAGGAGGAAGCAGAGTCTGGGGATGAGGGGAATGACCCGCCAATTTCCGGGGGCGAGGTCACTGAGGCAGTTAAACAACTCCTTGGTGGCAGAGCCCCTGGTGTTGATGAGGTCCGCCCCGAGTTCCTGAAGGCTCTGGACGTTGTAGGGCTGTCCTGGTTGACACGCCTCTGCCATGTTGCGTGGAGATCAGGGGCAGTACCTGTGGACTGGCAGACCGGGGTGGTGGTCCCCATCTTTAAGAAAGGGGACCGGAGGGTGTGTTCCAACTACAGGGGGATCACACTCCTCAGCCTCCCTGGGAAAGTCTATGCCAGGGTGCTGGAAAGGAGAGTTCGTCCGTTAGTCGAACCTCGGATACAGGAGGAACAATGCGGTTTTCGTCCTGGTCGCGGAACACTGGACCAGCTCTTTATCCTCTCCAGGATACTTGACGGTGCATGGGAGTTTGCCCAACCAGTCTACATGTGTTTTGTGGACTTGGAGAAGGCATTCGACCGTGTCCCTCGGGGTGTCCTGTGGGAGGTGTTGCGGGAGTATGGGGTGTCTGGCCCATTGCTACGGGCCATTCGATCCCTATACAACCGTTGCAAGAGCTTGGTTCGCATTGCCGGCAATAAGTCGGACTCGTTCCCGGTGGGTGATGGGCTTCGCCAGGGCTGCCCTTTGTCTCCGGTTCTGTTCATAATTTTTATGGACAGGATTTCTAGGCGCAGCCAAGTGGCGGAGGGCTTTCGCTTTGGTGGCCTCAGAATCTCATCTCTGATTTTTGCAGATGATGTGGTTCTGTTGGCTTCATCGGGTGAGGGCCTCCAGCTCGCACTGGAGCGGTTCGCAGCCGAGTGTGAAGCAGCGGGAATGAGGATCAGCACCTACAAATCTGAGGCCATGGTTCTCAGCCGGAAAAGGGTGGAGTGCCCACTCCGGGTCGGGGATGAGTTCCTGCCCCAAGTGGAGGAGTTCAAGTATCTCGGGGTCTTGTTCGCGAGTGATGGGAGAAGGGAGCCGGAGATCAACAGACGGATTGGGGCTGCAGCTGCAGTAATGCGGACACTGCACCGGTCCGTCGTGGTGAAGAGGGAGCTGAGTGTAAAAGCGAAGCTCTCAAGTTACCGGTCGATCTACGTCCCTACCCTCACCTATGGCCACGAGCTGTGGGTAGTGACCGAAAGAACGAGATCGCGGATACAAGCGGCAGAAATGAGCTTCCTCCGAAGGGTGGCTGGCCTCTCCCTTAGAGATAGGGTGAGAAGTTCGGCCATCTGGGAGGGGCTCAGAGTAGAGCAGCTGCTGCTCCACATCGAAAGGAGCCAGCTGAGGTGGTTCGGGCATCTGACAAGGATGCCCCCTGGGCGCCTCCTGGGTGAGGTGTTCCAGGCATGTCCCACCGGGAGGAGGCCCCGGGGCAGACCCAGGACACGCTGGAGAGATTATATCTCTCGGCTGGCCTGGGAACGCCTTGGTGTTCCCCCGGATAAGCTGGAGGAGGTGGCTGGGGAGAGGGAGGTCTGGGCCTCTTTGCTTAGGCTGCTGCCCCCGCGACCCGGCTCCGGACAAAGCGGATGAAGATGGATGGATGGATGGAATAAATCACTGCATCCGTTTCCCCATTTCATAAAATGAGGGGTGGCTCAGGACTCTGTACTGTACAACTGTTATTTGACACTCTGTACAACATTTAAATAAAGACAACAAAGTAGCCTTTATGAAACAAATGTGTCTTTATTGCTTTTTATTGGGTTAAAATGTTACACAGTATTGTAATCAACTGCACTTTGGAGTTTGTTTAGCAGGGAGTGAAATTTATATATTTTTTAAAAATAATGTGATCATTATGATTGTCAGTGCACTTCCAGCTTGGATCAGAGAAAGGTGTTCAGGCCTGCTGGGTGATCATCTTCAGCATCTGCAAGGCCATAGGTCCCTGATCTGAAGGAATCTGTGAGGACAGACAAAAAGGATGACATTTTATGTTAAATATTAATATTAATAAAAAGAAATGAGGTTCTGTTTATCTACATTTCATCAACTGACTCATTCTAGCTTACCATGTGACCAGCTTTGAGAATCCAATAAAAGGCAAAGTTCTTAAAAGTCTTGCAGAAAGCTCCAGTAACGCCCGGGGTGGCAGGATCATCGAGGGGAGTCCACTTAAGCTCGTTAAAATTACGAATCCCCTCCCACTTTAGCTGCTTCACCCACAGCTCCTGACCTGTGAGAAGACAAAGATCCAGGTGATTAGACTCAACAGGGACATATACAGGGTGGGCCATTTATATAGATACACCATAATAAAATGGGACTTGTCTGGTGACATTAAAGTCCTGTTTGTGGCACATTAGTATATGTGAGGGGGCAAACTCCTGAATATGGGTGGTGACCATGGTGGTCATTTAGAAGTCGGCCATCTTGGATACAACTTTTGTTTTTTCCAATAGGAAGAGGGCCATGTGACACATCAAACTTATTGGTAATGTCACAAGAAAAACAATGGTGTGCTTGGTTTCAACGCAACTTTATTCTTTCATGAGTTATTTACAAGTTTCTTTGTTCACAGCCATTGACATGTCAGAAAGGTTAGGAGTGGATAGAAAATGTGTTGATATCTGGTGAACGCAGTAACCGGGTCATTGCAGCCGATTTCAATGCAAGACACCCTACGAGACCACCCATCTCCCATGCTACAGTTAGCAAACTGCTTGCTAAGTTTTGTGAAACTGGTTCAGTGTTGGATTTGCCAAAATGTGGACGCAAGAAAACTGTCACTAATGAAGAAACATCAGTGGCTGTCCTAGCTTCATTCAGCAAGAGCCCACAGCGTAGCACTCGCCGCATGTCACTGGAGAGTGGCATTAGTCGAACATCCCTTCGGCGGATATTAGCTACTCACAAATGGCACCCTTGCAAACTCCAGCTACTGCAGCATCTCAACGAGGATGACCCAGATCGGTGCACAGAATTTGCAGAATGGGCAAAACAAAAATTGGAACAGGACCCTCAGTTCACGCTGAAGATTTTGTTCAGTGATGAGGCAAACTTTTATGTGAATGGTGAAGTTAACAAACAAAACCACCGCTATTGGTCTGACACTAACCCACATTGGATGGATCCCTCCAAGACTGTTGGAACAACAAAAGTGATGGTTTGGTGTGGTATATGGGGTACAACGATAGTGGGTCCATTCTTCATCAATGGAAACCTCAAGGCCACTGGATATTTGAAATTGCTACATGATGATGTGTTTCCCTCTTTATGCACTGAAGCTGGCACGTTCCCTGAGTTTTTCCAGCAAGATGGTGCACCACCACATTATGGGTGCCAGGTCCGAGCATTCCTAGATGAACAGTTTTCTGGAAAGTGGATTAGTCGTCGTGGGCCAGTTGAATGGCCCCCAAGGTCTCCCGATCTGACCCCCTTAGACTTTTATCTTTGGGGTCATCTGAAGGCAATTGTCTATGGTGTGAAAATACGAGATGTGCAGCACCTGAAACTACGGATACTGGATGCCTGTGCTGGCATTTCTCCTGCGGTGTTGCTATCAGTGTGTGAAGAGTGGGAGAAGAGGGTTGCATTGACAATCCAACACAATGGGCAGCACATTGAACACATTTTATAAGTGGTCAGAAACTTGTAAATAACTCATGAAAGAATAAAGTTACGTTGAAACCAAGCACACCATTGTTTTTCTTGTGACATTACCAATAAGTTTGATGTGTCACATGGCCCTCTTCCTATTGAAAAAACAAAAGTTGTATCCAAGATGGCCGACTTCTAAATGACCACCATGGTCACCACCCATCTTGAGGAGTTTGCCCCCTCACATATACTAATGTGCCACAAACAGGACTTTAATATCACGGTGTATCCATATAAATGGCCCTCCCTGTACTTGGTGCGTCACCCATCTTCGTGATTTACTGAGTAACTAACCCAAAGTGTCCACAATGAGATCAAGCTGTCCATTGTAGACTGTGACTTTAACTCCAGCAGTCAGCAGCTGGTCAACTATGTCCACCACTGGCTTCATAAAGTCTCCTGCCATGTTAGTGAAGACCTCATCAGCCTGACCTGAGGTCACAGCAAAAACAGGAGAGGGAACAAGGTTTTATGATGTTTAGTATTTTCAAGCATCTAAAATGAAAGGACAAACAGTTCCTTGATCTTTCACTTCAAGAAATCGTACCTCCCCATGTGACATTGTCAGGAATGATACCCAGCTTCTTCCTTATTGGTCCATTCATCAGCTGACTCAGGGACTGGCTGTGGAGGGGGCGAATGTGACGATGTTTCTGCAGACCTGGTATAAAGTAGGAAGAGCATCAGTAGATAGTCATCGAAATTTTTTTTTTACTTTTTACTTTTACTTTACATTTAGACTTAAGTAGGACAGGTTTATTTTAAAATCACCAAACCCATGTGGTCTAGTTTACTAACTAGATGGAATCATTTAGATCAGAGTCTTACTGATAAAGTCCAGCCCTGCAGAAGAGGTGAGCTTCTCATCTGAACTCTGAGTTAGGATGTTGTAGAAGTTGACTCCATTGGTATTCTTAAGGAAAACCAAAAATAAGACAAAACAATACATAAATATGGCAAAAACTACTTTATTAACATTTTGTTTACACAAAAATATAACATATCTTCAGTGTGTATGCTCCTAGCCAAAGGTGACCATATTAATATATAGTTGTACTAATAGTCAGCTCAGTTAAACAGGTTATGCATGTATAACAGAATAAAAGCTAAAAGCAACAGCGATTCCATACACACACTATCTTATAACACTGTTGAAGAGATCATATCAGTTTCCACTATCAGTCAGATATGTACATCAGAAGTTTATGATGTACATAGGCAAACATGGCTTCTCAGCTTGACAGGCTGAAGCCATTTTTATTGGGACACAGATTTGCCCATGAAAACATTGGCCGATGCAGATTCCAAAGAATGGAGTCAAGCAGAGTTAATTCTGCTTCCAGAGCCATGAACAAACTATGGCCACAAGATGGCAGTAACTTCAAGAACAATGCAAACAGGTGAGAAGTTTTACGACAAGGTTGTTTGAGATGAAAGGAGAGATGCTTTCTCTTTTGTATGTTTAAATTAATGTCTGTTGGTAGATTTTACTAGACAAGCACTGCTTGCCCTGATTGCCCCGATGGAACACCACTTCCATAAAGCAATTTAAGATTAGACAATGCATTAAATATCCAGCAAGCATTTTCTCCAAATTATGTAGTGTTGTACAAACCCGCTCTACGGCAGACTCCGTCATAGACCACAGCTCAGTCGCTTTAAGAAACTGGCCCTGCTCCACGGCTTGCTTCACTGCCTCTGCTGCCTTACTGACATCTGCCAGGCCGTAATCATCCAGGAGGGACTGCAGACAGAATCATATGGAAGCTCAACACAATGGACAAAAAGACTCTGTGTTACATACACTGTATATGAAAGATCATCGTAGCTTCATAATCTCAACAGTGTCATCATTTTTTGTAAATGATGACACTGTTGAGATTAGATGCTAATTTCAGGTCATAGTGAATGCAAAATGGAGTTCATTTAGTAAGTTATGATCACTATTAGAGACAGAAAGGAGGATAAACTGATTATGCTAAAGGAAAAAGAACCCAATGATAAGTGGTAGCCAATGAGCTCGCAACGTTTTTCAGTCAGATCCATGTTTCACTCATCACATCCGGTTTTAAAACCCCAAGATCGCAATGGTGAAAATGCAGGATTGTACCAACTGGTGACATCAAGACAGGTTCATATATGCAGTCTATGGTGTGTTACTTACAGTGATGTAGAGATATGGTCCCCATGTCATAACAGAGTCTGTGGATGAAACAAAAGTGTATCAACAGAAATTCACTCAGCCTTGCTTGAAGTTTTACATAAAAGAATTCTCAGTTTTTAACGCCAACAGCAAAAACCTGCCATTTGTTCTCATCCTATGGTTAAAATGAAGTCTTTCTTGGCACATGGTGTTGATACTTAATATCTGATACTGACCCAGTGGTGAAATCCATGAGTCTCCAAGTGCCACACCAGAAAAGTTGCATTTGACTGTCCCTTGGGTTATGGCCTATAAAAAGATGAGAGACACAAATGAATGGTTTTATTTATTTTTTACTAATTTCTACATTGTAGATACATACTGACGACACCAAATATATGAAGCAAGATACATGGAATGATGTAACAAAGAAAAATATTGATAAATAAATATGTTTTATATTTCAGATTCTTCAAAGTAACCACCCCTTTGCTTTGTTGACAGGGCTGCAAACCCTTGGCCTTCTCTCAGTGAGCTTCATGATGTAGTCACCTGAAATGGTTTCACGTCACAGGTGTGCTGTGTCAGGGTTCATTTGTGGAATTTTGTGCCTTCTTATTGGGGTTGAGACTGAGAGACTGTGTTGGACAGAAGTCGTGTTAGTACACAGCTGACAGTCCCATTTGATAACTGCTAGAATTCATATTAGTGCGAGAACCAATCAGCTAAGTAAAGAGAAACAGCCCATCATTACTTTAAGAACTGAAGGTCAGTCAGTCCAGAACATTGCTAACTTTGAATGTGTCCCCAAGTGCAGTCGCAAAACCATCAAGTGCCTTAATGAAACTGGCTCACATGAGGACGCCCCAGGAAAGGAAGACCAAGAGTCACCTCTGCTGCTCAGGATAAATTCATCCGAGTCACCAGCCTCACAAATCTCAAGTTAACAGATTAGAGCTCAGATAAATGTCACACAGAGTTCCAGTAGCAGACACATCTCTACATCAACTGTTCAGAGGACACTGTGTGAATCCGGCCTTTATGGTCAAATAGCTGCTAAGAAACCACGACTAAGAAAAAGCAACAAGCAGAAGAGGTTTGTTTTGGGCAGAGAAACACAAGGAATGGACATTAGACCAGTGGACATCTGTGCTTTGGTCTGATGAGTCCAAATTGGAGATCTTTGGTTCCACCCACCATTTCTTTGTGCAAAGCAGAAAAGGTGAAAGGAAGTTCCTACTGTGAAGCATGGAGGAGGAGGTGTGATGGTGTGGGGGTGCTTTGCTGGTGACACAGTTGGGGGTTTGTTCAAAATTGAAGGCACACTGAACCAGCATGGCTACCACAGCATCCTGCAGCGGCATGCCATCTCATCAGGTTTGTGTTTCATTGGACCATTCTTCAACAACAATGACACCAAACACACCTCCAGGCTGTCTAAGGACTGTTTGATCAAAAAGGAGAGTGATGGAGGCCTGGCCTCCACAGTCACCTGACCTAAACCCAGTGGAGATGGTTTGGGACGATGGTCTGGGAACTCCTTCAAGACTGTTGAAAAACCATTATAAGTGACGACCTCATGAAGCTCATCCAGAGAATGCAAAGAGTGTGCAAAGCAGTAATCAAAGCGAAGGGTGGATATTTGGAAGAATCTAAAATATAAAACATCCTTTGAGTTGTTTACTATATAATTCCATATGTGTTCATTCATAGTTTTGATGCCTTCAGGGAGAATCTACAATGTAAACAGTCATGAAAATAAAGAAAACCCATTAAATGAGAAGGTGTGTCCAAACTTTTGACTGGTGGTACAAATGGCCATCATCTGATTTCATACAGCATACCTATCAATTTAACATTGCGAATGTCAGCTATATTTATAAAGCACATTTCATGTTACTTAACTCAATCAATGTGCTTTAAACAGAATATAAATCATTAACAGCTCTAAATATCTCTCTCATAAAATATAAAAAAATATGTGACCAGCTAAAAAAATAAAACAAACTACAATAAAAGTTATTGCTTAGTTCTCCAGAAGAACAGGCTTTTTTTTCTTTAAACGTCACGTTGTCTCTACTTCCCTTTTCTATCACATGACATCTTTATTACTGGGACTTTCCAATAGCAGGGAGCTCACACTGAACTGAATGCTGTGCAAAGAACAACAGAAAGATCCCAAAATAAGTCACCTCACCTTGCTGAGCTCTAAGGAGATAGCAGCTGCCATCTTCCCTCCATATGACTCAGAGAAAATGTAGAAGGGGATGCTCTGAAAAGAACAGAACAGTACACTTTAGGTCCTTTAATACTAATGTGTTTTGGAGTCACTTTAGACAACGTTTGATGAGCCCATCTTTCTGACAAACAGGCAAAAATAAAAATAAAAAATGCAATAATGGACATACCTGGAACTCAGGCTTTTCTGAGAAGAAGTGTTTGAGCAGCACCAGCATGTCTGAGGCTACAGTGGACACATTGGTAGCATAGGCATCTGGCCTGTCTGTGTAGCTAAAGCCAGTGCCCACAGGGTTATCTACAAATAACAAATTGGCTGCCTGGACCTAAAGGTGACACACACACACGTCAGCATGCTAATCTATTCATTCATACTTTCTTTGAAGCACTCTTCAGTTACAGTAAATCTTTACCCAGCTTGTTTTTCTGGGCTCTAGATCTCTGTTCAAGGGTCCAATTTCCTCAAAGTTGCCAAAGCCAGTTCCAGATCCTCCTGGGCCACCCTAAAACACACACACACACACACACACACACACACACACACACACACACACACACACACACACACACACACACACTTATATTTGCCATTTAACTCAGCACAAGCCACATTCGTATTAAATGAGCCATTAACGTACACGTCTCTATTACTGTTTGTTTGTTTTCGGTGGCAGGGGGTGGGATCAGAAAAATAATGCAATACAAGGTCATAAAGTGGAAAGTTTAAAATTAGACCATAATTGTTCCTCTTTTGTAGTTAGGAATAAAAACAACACTGCCATTACTCACTCTTACCACCTCTCAGTCTGAGCCCCATTCCATTTTTAACCAAAGGCCTGATCATTTGATCAGACAGGGACACAATCTCTGAACATCACAACTTCCTGCAGACATCACTGTACAGGAAGATGGAATGGTAGCATGATGCTGCACATGTTTGAGAATGCAACCATGCATGTGCTCGATTTGTCACAGACCTGATTGTTAAGCGATTAATGATGCTCAGCAAACAGCTTCAGGGGATTTCTTAGCTTCCTGTGGACTTTATTATTTATTCAATCAGTATTTGCTTACAACGGGCAAGACAGACAGTTGATATGGGATGAGAATCACTAAATAAGACATAAATACTTGAAGCATTATTAGTCTTGTGGACTTTTGTTCCCCCTCAGAAACATACAGACAAGACTGACCCCCACTTTCCAGTCTTACTCCAACTAATAGTTGAACGCTTGAGTGTCTGGGGATGGATCACTCTCTGTGTCCAGTACAAAAAAAACTTTTGCATGCTTCAACTTGAATGAACTACAAAAATATATGATACCCTACAGACAGTGCAGGTATTGTAGGTGCAGACTGTAGACAGCCTACTGCCTAAATGAAAAATAACTTTTTAAGCTGTCAGCATAAGGTCGTGGGGGAAGTTGCAGGCAAAGTTAGGAATTCAAAGTTTAAATTGCTATATAGGTTATTTATTTATTCGTGTAAAAAGAAAATCTCATTGACAATTTATTTGGTCTAAACGTAATGGGACTGATACTAAGCGACTAAACACGCGTAAAATGTTCGTAAATGGGACGAATCGGGAGTTTGATTGAAATGCTGACAACGCTGGAAGCCCAGTTAAGGTGGAAAACAAAAATCATGAAGTCCTACCTGCAGCCACATGACCAGAGGCAGGTCCTTGTACTGGGCTTGTACACTGTCAGCATAATAGAGCCACCAAAACATGTGGGCCCCGTCTCTCACCTCCACATAGTTCCAGGCTTCTTTGCTCCGCAGAGCAGAGGGGAGCCCTGCGCAGAATTCAATCACATCCACTTTGTTAACTTGGTGTTCGGTTACAGTGTGACAGTGTTACATCGTCATTCTACCAGAAACAATAAACCAGTCTGTGATGAGCGATCAAAACGTTACTTTCGTTTTGAAGTCAAAGTGGGAGGTAAAAAAAAACCCCGAGAAGAAGTCTGTAAGAGCCTCGTCCACAGTGCGGATATCTTACCTTTAGACAGCACAACGCTGAGTAAGAAACACAAAGTAAAGTCTACTCGGAAGGAACCCATCGTTAAAGTGTCTAGCTGTAAAGGCTCCGCATAATTTCAACTGCAACGAGAAATCACATGACCAAACCCGTGGTCAGCTGACCGACACGTTTTTTTAAATATTGCGTCACAAAGTAAAGTTGGAATAACCTCAGAGCACTGAAGGGAGTAAAGTGACCTACGGACTCTGAAAAACCTCAATGAACATCAAAAGAAAAGAAGAAAAGACGATGAGTTTGATCTAACATTCATTTCAAATCCCAGACACACTTAATTTATCCCCAAGGGGCAATTAACAATTAAAACAGGCACAGAGAGCACTGCACCTCGTAAGACAGACATAAAGCATCAATATAAATGCGCACAGTTCAGACAAAGTGAGCAGTTCAGTTATAAAAGAAACGGCAAGGAGGCAGGAAAGGCTCAGAGTTTAGGTGCAGAACTGCTGTATTGGGATAAAAGTGACTCTCCTACTGTGTCCTACAGAGACATACACGCTGATAATAGCTAGAACCATTTTAGATTTGACTTGTTTCCCCTCATTTTCAATCCAGTTTTTGTGTACTATGACATACTGCAGCCTTAGGAATGGCTTGTTTACAGCGACCTTTTCATTCAGACCATTTCCGACACGACTTTGGCCAAGAGTAGATGGATCAAGGTCTTAATATATCTCTTTTTTTATTTTTCCAGGTCTTGCTGGATTTTTCCTATTTCTAGCAGACATGGATTCCAGAAACTGGTCATCTGATGTAAGACAGTGCATCTAGGCTTGCCACTTTTTCTTTGGTCCTAATGTTTTTCTTTTTCGTTTTTTAAGGAAAATCTGATAACCATGCTGATATAAGTTGTCTATTATGTGTAGACAGACCAGTGGTTCAACTGTGCATTTTTAATGCTTGAATGAGTCATAAAGTCAGTTTTAAGGACTTTAACAAAAAATCCCAAGAAGAATAAGCTTTTATTCAAGTCATTTTTCAGTTCAGTTTGAGCTTAGTTTAAAGTTACGACAAGAGCCTCTGGTGAATATTTGGCTGCGATGGAGCTCTGTAATAATTCAGTACTTCCTCCACGCCGGCAGAGGTCAATATTGTAAACGAGGGTATTGACAGCGCCAAACACGTGCGCCTCACTTCCGTTGAAAAGTGATAATTTAAAATAAAAGTCTGAGACTACAAACGAATACGTGATAAGTTGATATGATGTGGGTATAGCTGTCATTACAGAGTTATTATTACTATAATAATCTTTTCTTTGAATAGGGAAATGAAATACATTTGAGTTTGCACTCTTATTTTGAAGAGCGGAAGTGTCGTCTTTGAGCTCGCAGAGGGAGTACAGCAGCCGGTGTGTTTTGGTGCTGTAGCCGTCATGGCTGCCCACAGTAACAACTTTATCCGACTGCGCCTGTACTTTGACTACCCGCCGCCGGCTGTCGTCGGTTGCCGCATGTGCTGGCTGCTCGTAGACCTAAACGTGTGTCGCGTGGTGGCCGACCTGGAGAGCGTCATCAGGGAGAAGTTTGAATTCAGCGGCGGGAGCATCCTCAGCCTGTTCATAGAAGACTGCTACCTGCCGCACACGGAGAGCATCTACGTGGTGCGGGACAACGACAGCGTCAGGTGCGCGTGCTTTGTTAGTTGTAACTTTCAAAGCGCTGACAGATCCTGGCATATTTAATACGAGTTATTTAGTTACAACATGTCTCTAAACACTCAGCTAGTACCATGTGGACGCTGCTTGCTTGCCTAGCTCTGGGTGGTATGAACAAAAACCTGGATCGTGGCACGGTATATCATGATTTTTTAGACACTTTGTCGTCATAAAGGGGAAAAACGTTAATAAAATACAACTAAAAACATCCTTTCAGTGTTATCTATTCTTAGGCTCTGTTTGCAAAAATGAAATACGCGTATTTGGCACAGGGCTATTGAGTGAAGTGTGGATTTGAAACAAACTTCATGTAGACTTAATTTTCCAAAATTTGTGGCACCATTTATTCTCCTGTCACCCCAGAGTCTTGAGTCTGTACTAATCTAATTTGAAGTATGCACCAATGTAACATACTTCAAATGACCAACACACCTCAAGTTTGTTAAGTTTAAGTCTTAACATAAGCGACACAATATTTAAATTCACACGTATTCATTTTGTTAGTTCAAAAGCTACAACAAACCAAATGCTGTATGCTTTACAACAGTCAGTTTTTCAGTATTCTGCACTGCCATCTGGGGTTCAGATCTGTGTGGGTTTCCTCTCACAACACAGAGATCTGCATGTTGGACAGACTGCTGATTCTAAATCATGTGTAGGTTTAAATGTGCTTTTGTGGTTGCCTGCTGTTTCTCAGTGTTAGCCCTGTGTCATCAAGAGTGTGTCTTAAGGTTCCAACTTCCCTGTAAGGGTTGGATAACTAGTAACTAAGTAAACAGGTTTGACGTTCATTTCGGTCATCTGTCCGTCCGTGAGAAGCAGGGTACACCCTGGATAGTTTGCCACTGACCTTTTTATTTGTGTCAAGGAAATTTGACATAATAAATCCATTGTATAATGTATAATGTTCAACTATTCCTTTAAGATGTGTTCTGTTTTTGTGTCAGGGTGAAGGTGGGCTGGATGAATGAGTTGAATGGATACAGCAGTCATCCAGATGCAGCAAGTGAAAGCGGCAGAAAGAGACGGCGAGCCACAGAAGACACTGTGCCAGAAGAAAATGGAGTGAGTGTCGAATGGAAGAAGAAAAAGAGGAAGAAAAATAACGAGGACAGAATGACAGACGGTGCCAACCTAGTGGCAAGTGATGACCAGAATGAGAATGTACAGGGAAACCCCACAGAGAAGAAAGAGAAGAAGAAAAAGAAGCCAAAGAAAAAAGGTGCTCCTGCTTCTCCCAAACCAGCTGATCTCCCGAAGATTCCAGCTGCTGTCAGCCGGCTGAGTAAAAGCACCAAGAAGCTCCAAGCATCAAAACCACAAAAAGCCTCCTCTTCAGATTCCAGTAGTAGCAGCAGTGATGAAGATGTCGTACCCAAAAAAACAACAAAAACACCCACCTCCACTCCTGCTCCCTCCAAGGTCCCATCAAACACAAAACCTGCCCCCAAAAAACCTCCACTGTCATCGTCATCCTCTTCAGAAACAGAGTCTTCTCCTGATGAGGCTGCCAGTGTGAAAATCCAGCCCAGAAACAAACCTTTAAAAACCACGGCTACCAGCTCAGAATCAAGTCAGGCTCCTTCAGCCCCGCAGCCTACAAACGATAATCCAGAACAGACCACCAGCATAGCCGAGCCACCTCATACAGCAGCAAAGGGTTCCAACTCGGACAGTGAAGACGAGATCCAGCTGGTGATACGAAGGCCGCTGCAGCAGCCCAGAGGTGGCATAGGTATTCAGTCTCCTTGGCAAGGCCGCGGCAGAGGGAAAGCCAGATGTGGCGGTGGTCAGGGAGCAAGTGTTACGGGTGGGGGTAGAGGAGGAGCAAGCAGAGGGAACAGTAGCAGCTTTGGGTCCAGCTATAATGGAGCCACAGAGCCGTCTTACCAGAATGATTCACTGACCAACACGTCAGTGATCCTGCAGGTTTGTCTGCATCTGAAGCCTAAAATTTAAGTGTAATATCTGCTCTCAAGTAAAATGAATTAAAAGGCATTCTTGACTTTCTGTCTCCATTTATAGAAGGAAGCTGTGAGTGTACCCAAGCAGGACTACAACTCCATGCCCCTGTTAGCTGCTCCTCCACAGGTGGGGCAGAGGATTGCCTTTAAGGTGGGTGTTGTAAGCTGCAGTCATCTCCAGGTTAAAAATGAAAGCTATCAGCCCTCGTACTGTTGTTCTGAAGGAGTTTTAGGGCTACACTAAGAAAAAAAATACTATTGATGATTTTGAGAATAATGTCATACTTTTATTTTGAAAAAAAAAGTCTAAATCTGCTGTACCCTCTGCCTTCTGTAGATGAGGTAGTGAAACAGGCTGATCAGCCCTCTTACAATACAGCATACTCCCTCTTTAATGCACAAGGATGTAGACATCGATGACCTTGCATCTGTCCACTGCAAGCCATTTCAATTTGTACAAATCAGGTCAACTCTTCCAAGTTTGCTTTTCTGTGCCTTGTTTGTTCAACATCCTTATCAGCTGTAGTACACTGTTGTAGCTAATATACTGTAGAACACTCAAAATTAGCTTAACTATGGGGCGGGGGGACAGTTATCAAAGATTTTCTGTTCAGGTGTAAACTTATGTGAAAAATCAAAATGCTTCACAGACATAAGCCATGAGTTTTACTTACAGTGCAGTATTTTATGTAATGTTTAAATCCAGTGTTCTCTAAGCAAATACACTGTTAGTGAGCCTCTGGGATTTTTTTCTCCTCTGCAACTCTTTATAGAGAAGTCGAAAAAGTGACTGAATAGCAGCAGTTTGCCCTGCCTAGCTAGAGGCTAGCTCGTTAGCTACAGTGGTTCAGAAGCTAACCACTATGGGTAGCAGTCGCTAAGAATTAGGAACCATGTTTTACAAAGATTTTTGTGAACCCATTATTAGCAGCTTTTTATGTTGTTTAAAACTGCATCCACAGTGGAAGCAGTTAGTTTGTTGCCCATGTCTTTGAAGCTGATGGCAGGTCACCTTTGAGTATTTCAGTTGCCTAGGTAACCCACTAATATATTTAAGTAGCTCATAAGTCAATCACCAATTTTCAGCTTTTCTCATAGGTAGTCCTTGGATTGTTTATCCTGTCCACTTTGGATCACCAGTCAGGGCTCCAGAGTGCGACCAAATTTTTCAGTGGTGCGACTAAAAAAATAATTGGTCGCACCACTGCGACCAACTGTTCGGGTAACAAAAAAAAAAAAAAAAAAATCTCTGCAACTCTCCGTGTGGTCAACAACAGACACACATTATGCCCCTATTGTGGACTAAACCAATCAGAGATAGTCAGGGGCGGGACCTCTCAAATTGGCCATGGTCCAGTTGAAAGTGCAGGTGGAAGTGGGAGGTGAGTAGCTTGAATAAAGTGATATTGATTCATTAAATCCTGAATCGACTTTTAAATATAAATGTGTTTTACCAGAAACGCCAGATTCTCAGATTAAAGCTCACAAAACTATTTCTACAACCACCAAACAGCAAATGAGAGCAGGTACACGGATTCCACACAAAGACGTAAACACAGACCTGACCCGACGCATCAGAATCAGCTTTCTCTTTCTCGGCTTTCTCACCCGACGGCCCGTAGACGGATATGTTGTCGGAGCTCAACAATCCTGATGCGTCCGGTCCGCTCTGTGTTTACGTCTTTTTGCGCTGATTCTGAGCTGCAGGTTTTGTCTCTCCAACCAAACTTCACCGAGCCAGCAGCAAAAGAAGCAGCAAACTACGCTTCACATTTGATCAATGTCGTCATGAATTCCCTCTGACTTTTGCTGTTTTGCTTCCACCATGATAAAAATCACACTTCATGCACAGCTCTCTCTCTCTCAGTTACTTTCACACAAAGGCATCTGCTGTGATGTTCACAATTCTGATGAAGTCTCACATGTATCAGTACTGATAAATGATCAGAATTAGAATATTTCTGACTGTCTGAGGCTAAATTGAATAGAATCAGGACTTTGAGAACCGGAATCGAATGGATTATAGAAATCAGTGATGATACCCAGCCCTAATGAGCAGCCTAGGCCTGACAGAAGTGGATGTAGCTGTGGGTAATAAGAAAAGATGAAAAGAAAGCACTTTAAGCACAAGATTGTTAGTTAATAGTTTAGAAATGAATGTTGTCAGTATGGACTGCAATTTCCCCCCCAAAAAAGTGCACATGTAAAACTGCGGTGTTAAGCGATGCGGTTGAAAAATTTGAGTGCGCCTAACTTTTTAAAGGTGCGCACCGGTGCACCCATGGCAAAAAGTTAGTCTAGAGCCCTGCCAGTGGTTATTTTGCCCATAATTGCCTGCAGTTGCTTGTAGCACACACACCTCCCACCTCAGGTCTCAGCACGTCTTTTATCGGGGAGCCATGGCTAGATGATGGAGCTCAGGTGTGTGTCAAACTCCCCTGACAGGCACCCTGAACCCGCTGCTCCACCCCTCCCCTGCGGCTGAGCCACAAACCACACCCTGCCGCACTCACATTTTTTCAGCTTATTGAAACCAAAGATTTCGGCCATTTCTGCTTCAATTCTATTTTTAAAGATAATAAAATACATCATTTTAGTATGTAATGCTTAAAGGTCAAAGGTCAGACATCAGTGTGTTGTTATAAAAGCAGGGTAATATTATAATTATGAGGGCATATTGTAATAAAATAAAATAAATACATGGCTGGCTGCTTCATGTCAAATTTCCTTGGGGAAGATACTAAGTTGCTCTCTGATGCATTGTAATAAAAACATAAAGCATCACAGATGTATTACAGCCCTCGCTCTTCGAGGGGAGTTGCGCTGTCAGAGTGCTTTTGTTTCCTCTGTGTTATTGTAGCGCCTCTGCCTTACAGAGTAAAGCCCCCTTAAAGCGACTGCTGTTGTGATTTGAAGCTATATAAATAATAATGTGTGAATAAAAAAGTGAATTGCATTCATTTCCTAATTCTATGTGTTTAAATGCAGCTGCTGGAGCTAACTGAAAACTACACACCAGAGGTATCTGAATACAAGGTGAGGGCAGTCAGTTGTGATGACCTAATCACAACCTTGGAATGATGTTACTAATAAAAGCTTATTTAATAATATCTAATATGGTATAAACTGTCATTCGTACTCTATGACCAACTATGGTTCTGTTTATATTAGGAGGGAAAGATTGTGAGCTTTGACCCAATCAACAGACAGATTGAACTTGAACTCCTTAATGTCTCTCAAGGTAGGAGATCAGTTCACCGCTGGCATACAATATCATAACTGTGTATAATCATGCCTTTTTAAAAATAATGTATCATGTAAGTAATTATATCAAAATTTAAAAGACGACTCCTGATGTCTTTGAATTGTCAGCACCTAATTAAACTGGTCATGTCACTGGTAGTGATATATAATACGTTACAGTGAAAACCTTTTCATTTTCAGAGAACTGAACACTTTCTCAGAAGAAGTTAAGAGATTTAAGAATTAACCTTCCTAATTTATTTCTGTTTCTAATGATTCCTAACTTGTTGCTTCTTCCAAAGCTTCCGGAGAACCTGGAAAATTTGATCTAGTCTATCAAAATCCAGATGGCTCCGAGAGGGTGGAGTATGCTGTGTCCAGAGGGTCTTGGGTAAGACTTTATGTGCTGTTAATAACCCTCTGAAGCCACAGGTAGTGTAAAAGTAAAGCCAGTGTGGGTGTGCTTTAAATCTGCTGTTTTTTAATGGAGCTGGTCACAAAGTGCACAGCAGATTTATCAGAGCTACTTGAGTCAATCTGCTGCTGCTGAATGTGACACTGATAAGAGCAAAATAAAACCATGAGATAAGAGGCTAAATATATATGTATGGATGCTGATTAGGGTGATAATTCTGTGGGTGTGACCCTTTATCAACCTTTTTACATTACATACATTAGTCAGGGGTGTCAAACTCAAATACACAGTGGGCCAAAATTCAAAACTGGAACAAAGTCGCGGGCTAACGTTAATATTTATTGAAATATATTTATTCCTCCAGATATAAGAATGAATCTTTTCTTATGGACTCAAACACGCTTTGCTGAAAAACTGAATATGGAACAAGCAAAGCTTAATACTAAACAATATATATATTAGCTGTATAATACCAGTAGGCCAGCTCTGATAGTAATTTGGTATGACTTCACGGGCCAAATGTAATTAGGCTGCGGGCCAAATTTGTCCCGCGGGCCAGAGTTTGACACCGATGCATTAGGTCATGTTACTTTATTATTTATTATTTAATGAATAAATTATTATTCCCCCCCCCCCCCATAAGGTGTGATTGTTTTAGACATTTCTCTTCTTTCATGAGTTAACAGGACCACATATCACTCGTCTTAGCTGCCAGTCAGTTTGAGATTGATTTTAAGGTTTTACTGTTTGTTTTTAAGCCTTTGAATGGGTAAGTGCTGTTTCGGTTTTTGTAAAGCCTTTACACTCCGAATAGATCAAAATCAGAATACTTTATTAATCCCTGTGAAAATTATGTGGTTACAAGTTTTATTTTCGACCCTCTGGATTGAAACGTGGGTCGCTGGTTTCCTGGTCCTCCTCAAGTCCACAATCATTTCCTTGGTCTTTGTCACGTTGAGCTGCAGATGATTCTGCAGCTCCACAGCCCAGTACTCTGTCTCATTGCCCCCACTGATGCATCCAGCTAGCATCCTACAACCATCATCTGAAGATGGCTGGTCTCTGTGCCGTGGCTGAAGTCTGTGGTGTAGAAGGGGAATAGGAAAGCGGAGAGCACAGTCCCTTGTGGTGCTCCAGTGTTGTCAGACTCGGACACAGTGCTTGCCCGCTGGTCTACATCATCGTAGACACGATTGAATTTATTGTCTTGCATTGTTCTGTTCTCTTAGCTGCACAGGTCTTATTTTTAATTGTGCTGTATAAATAAATCTGACTTGACTAGTCCTTAAATTAACATGTTCACTTTCTTCTCATAGGTGACAGAACGGTGGGAGTCTCTGCTGGAGCCAAGACTCATCATTTAAGTTTGAGAGAAATAGTGAATTCATACGCCCACATAGTTATTTTTTTAATGACCTGGACTTATCTTTTAAAAGCTAAAACATCCAATGGTTTTGATTCTGGTCCATTTAAACTTTCTTATCTGTGCTTCTCTGTTAGCACATTTTTAACAGCTCTGTTTAAACTGGGTTTAGAGATGAAATGGTTTTTATGCTTAAATCAGCTGAAGGGATGAGTAATGATTTTGAGCACTGGGCCACACTGTAATGGTTTTATTTTTTGTACAGAGATGTGACTGTGATAAGTCTTGTATAAACTGTTTTTTCCAATAAAAAAAACTGCATTCTCAGCCACATCCTCAGGGCAAAATTTTAGTGTGTTATCCACAAAATAATATTTTGCATATTCATTATCTGACTGTTTTATTTTGTAACAAAAAGACCTTGCTGAGAATTGATTTTGAAAAAGTGTTTAACCTAAAATGTAATTATGCTGATAATTAACAAAACACACACTTTTCAACTTTAACTGTTGTGATTTTCTTTTTTCCCTCAAATCCAGCACTTAAACGATTATTGTGTTTTCACTGACTGTTGTCATTTTGTTCTCAACAAATTACCTAATGTACGTCAGTGAAGGTTTTCAAGGTGAACATTTCATTCATCTAGATCCAACCGGTGATTTATGTGTTCCTTTAATTTTTTGAGCAGTATTTGTCCGCTTGAAATATTACCGTTTCCAAATAATACATTAATTCTTAAGTTTTCTTATTCAGTTTTCTGGAAGTCAGTCATATACTAAAAATTCTTTTTACGACGTGGTTAGTTCAGAGTTCAGTTATAGTAGCTAACATTTATGTTAATTTGTACTATTTATACTAATTTTATGTTTAAATTAAGTCGACTTTTTTGTTTCCCAATGTTAATTAAATATTCTTATTGCTTAGTTTTCATGTGGTAGGCTAAATAGTCTTACATGGTATGATTGAGTATTTCAATCTTGTGTGTCATATAGTTCTTTTATTATTGGCCAAACTGGGCTTCCATACATTTTATACATTGTCGTCAAAAGCGGGAGGAAAGTGACAGCACACCTGGATTATGAATTAGCAACTGGCCTGTGACGTAATGCCTCGTGACGAACTCGTAAGTCGTCGCGTATTTCCGACACTCCTCGCGCCTCTTGAGCGTGCCGTGCTGCTTGTATAACAGTAGCGGTACCAGTCGGTCCGGCGGAGCTGAAGGCTGGGATGGTGATGGCGACCGTCGGAGTCGGTGTCTTGCAGTCCGTTTGATTGAGGAAAACCAGAATATAAGCTGTGTGTGTGTGCAGCGCGAAGCCTGTATAATGGAAGGACGTGCCTTTCCCG